>NW_025533738.1:97500-180000 GCF_020615455.1 Coregonus clupeaformis | reverse complement strand
TTAGTGGGACTATCATTTGTTTTTCAACAGGACAATGACCCAACACACCTCCAGGCTGTGTAAGGGCTATTTTACCAAGAAGGAGAGTGATGGAGTGCTGCATCAGATGACCTGGCCTCCACAATCCCCCGACCTCAACCAAATTGACATGGTTTGGGATGACTCGGACCGCAGAGTGAAGGAAAAGCAGCCAACAAGTGCTCAGCATATGTGGGAACTCCTTCAAGACTGTTGGAAAAGCATTCCAGGTGAAGCTGGTTGAGAGAATGCCAAGAGTGTGCAAAGCTGTCATCAAGGCAAAGGGTGGCTATTTGAAGAATCTCAAATATAAAATATATTTTGAATTTTTAAATACTTTTTGTTTAATACATGATTCCATATGTGTTATTTCATAGTTTTGATGTCTTCACTATTATTCTACAATGTAGAAAATAGTAAAAATTAAGAAAAATCCTTGAATAAGTAGGTGTTCTAAAACTTTTGACAGGTAGTGTACATAGTCTAAGTTTTCCATCACTGCAATGCAGGAGGTCTTGTGGCCTTATTGATATAGGTTAGCTGACTCTGCAATAGCTCATTCTGCAGAAGGTCCTGTTATATGTTAGTTACTCAATGAAATTAACAGCAAAGTTATCCATGAAAGGTTGAGAGGCTTAGCATGTCTTCAGTAACATCAGAATGATGCTCTCACATAGAGCTTGAGTCCATCAGGTTTCCAATCGGTCATACTGACCTTGGCTGGGCAATGTAAAGGTGGGGAAACTGAGAGATGGGGGGAGCTGGCAAAGGGCCTACATGCCCCATGGGGGAGGCCCACCTGGCTGGCCTTGAGTTGGGCCACGCTGCTGGGAGGAAGGGAATGCAGATAAGGCTGGAGTGGCAGAGGAAGAGGCAGGCTCGGTCTTTCCCACAGCCCCAGAGGACCACGGAGGTAGGGGCCAGGGAGGCAGGAGGCCAGGGAGGCAGGAGGCAGGCAGGCCGGAAGGCACAGAGGCTGGGGTCTTATCAGGGAGATAAGGGACGCAGGAAACACTGGCTCCAGGTCCCAGGAGAACAGGAAGGAGAAACGTCATTGGTTGTTGTACAATGGGCACAGAGAAGGACAGAGGGATATTCTTTCACCAGCTGAGTGAGCGGCAGAGCTGGGTCAAACAAAGATGAATACTTGGTACACTGTTAGCATTCTTGGTATATGTCATTCTGTCAACAGCACATCCCAGAGAGACGGTGTTAATTTTTCGAGAGCAGTTTATGGCCGGTGGAGTAGAGACTGTAGAAATAAATCAAATAAAATGCAATTTTATTGGTCACATACACATATTTAGCAGATGTTATTGCGGGTGTAGAGAAATGCTTGTGTTCCTAGCTGCAGTAGTATCTAACAATTCACAACAATACAAACAAATCTAAAAGTAAAAATATATGAATATTAGATCGAGCAATGTCAGAGTGGCATTGACTAAAATACTAAATACAGTAGAATAGAATACATTATACTGTATACATATGAGATGAGTAAAGCAGTATGTGAACATTATTAAAGTGACTAGTGATCCATTATTAAAGTGGCCAGTGATTCCATGTCTATGTATATTGGGCAGCAGCCTCTTAAGGTACAGGGTTGCGTAACCGGGTGGAAGCCAGCTGGTGATGGCTATTTAACAGTCTGATGGCCTTGAGATAGAAGCTGTTTTTCAGGCTCTCGGTCCCAGCTTTGATGCACCTGTACTGACCTCGTCTTCTGGATGATAACGGGGTGAACAGGCCATGGCTCAGGTGGTTGATATCCTTGATGATCTTTTTGGCCTTCCTGTGACATCAGGTGCTGTAGGTGTACTGGAGGGCAGGTAGTTTGCCCCCAGTGATGCGTTGGGCAGACCGCACCACCCTCTGGAGAGCCCTGCGGTTGCGGGCGGTGCAGTTGCCGCACCAGACGGTGATAGAGCCCGACAGGATGCTCTCAACATCTGTAAAAGTTTGTGAGGGTTTTAGGGGCCAAGCCACATTTTTTCAGCCTCCTGGATGCAGACACATCTAGATTCCCTACAGGCCCTGGTCAAAAGTAGTGCACTTTAAAGGGAACAGGGTGCTATTGTTGATCTCAGTACAACAATCCAGAAGGTATGGATTTCCTTCATGGACTGTCTCATTCCTTGGATGTACTGTACAGTCCTGTAAATAGAGCTGTGTCTGGATGTAGGCCCAGGGCCAGTGTGTTGGTCCATACTACATACCCATACACCCTTACAGATGTTTAGCCCTGATAAATCATCATATTAGTAGCTGTCACAGGGTTAACATCACTTTCACAAAGCGTTCCTCCCCTCCCTGGAACAACACCTAGACCCTCTTGGAGAGGAATGGAGGGAGAGGGAAAGGGAGGGAGGAAGGAGAGGAGGGAGGGAGGGAGGGAGGGAGGGAGGGAGGGAGGGAGGGGGGAGGAGCCATAATCCACCTCATAACCCACCCACTCTTCCCAAAATCCAGCCTTTCTTCCCACTTCTGAAAATGTGCCATTTTTTTTTTTTTTACATTGTGTCGGTTCCAGAGGCTGCTACTGAAGCCCTTCTGAAGCCCTGTAGTGTTTTTAGTTCCCTGGTGTCTCTAACCCACCTTCACATCCTCAACTGAAGAAGGCCCCTAGGAGGAGGATGGAAGCTAGGCAGGGTTTATTTCCCTTTTCTGTCTTTGAAGGAAAGCGTTCCAAAAGGCATGTTGTAGGTGAGACTATTATAGGGAGATGCTGACCCTCTATGGCCCTCCTAAGTGTTTCACACATTCCACATTGTGTAACTTTGCTCTCGATGACTTATATCATGGCAGCACTCCTGTTTTTAATATAGGACTCTTACTGCTAAGGATTTTGTGAGATAACATTTACATTTACATTTTAGTCATTTAGCAGACGCTCTTATCCAGAGCGACTTACAGGAGCAATTAGGGTTAAGTGCCTTGCTCAAGGGCACATTTACGTCATTTAGCAGACGCTCTTATCCAGAGCGACTCACCAATTGGTGCGTTCACCCTATAGCCAGTGGGATAACCACTTTACAATTTTTTGGGGGGGGTAGAATGATTACTTTATCCTATCGCAGGTATTCCTTAAAGAGGTGGGGTTTCAAATGTCTCCGGAAGGTGGTGAGTGACTCCGCTGTCCTGGCGTCGTGAGGGAGCTTGTTCCACCATTGGGGTGCCAGAGCAACGAACAGTTTTGACTGGGCTGAGTGGGAACTATGCTTCCGCAGAGGAAGGGGAGCCAGCAGGCCAGAGGTGGATGAACGCAATGCCCTCGTTTGGGTGTAGGGACTGATCAGAGCCCGAAGGTACAGAGGTGCCGTTCCCCTCACTGCTCCATAGGCAAGCACCATGGTCTTGTAGCGGATGCGAGCTTCAACTGGAAGCCAGTGGAGTGTGCGGAGGAGGGGGGTGACGTGAGAGAACTTGGGAAGGTTGAACACCAGACGGGCTGCGGCATTCTGGATGAGTTGTAGGGGTTTAATAGCACAGGCAGGGGAGGCCAGCCAACAGCGAGTTGCAGTAGTCCAGACGGGAGATGACAAGTGCCTGGATTAGGACCTGTGCCGCTTCCTGTGTAAGGCAGGGTCGTACTCTCCGAATGTTGTAGAGCATGAACCTGCAGGAGCGGGTCACCGCCTTGATGTTGGCGGAGAACGACAGGGTGTTGTCCAGGGTCACGCCTAGGCTCTTCGCACTCTGGGAGGAGGACACAGCGGAGTTGTCAACCGTGATGGCGAGATCATGGAACGGGCAGTCCTTCCCCGGGAGGAAGAGCAGCTCCGTCTTGCCAGGGTTCAGCTTGAGGTGGTGATCCGTCATCCATACTGATATGTCTGCCAGACATGCAGAGATGCGATTCGCCACCTGGTTATCAGAAGGGGGAAAGGAGAAGATTAGTTGTGTATCGTCAGCGTAGCAATGATAGGAGAGGCCATGTGAGGATATGACAGAGCCAAGTGACTTGGTGTATAGGGAGAAAAGGAGAGGGCCTAGAACTGAGCCCTGGGGACACCAGTGGTGAGAGCACGTGGTGCGGAGACAGCTTCTCGCCATGCCACTTGGTAGGAGCGACCGGTCAGGTAGGACGCAATCCAGGAGTGAGCCGCGCCGGAGATGCCCAGCTCGGAGAGGGTGGAGAGGAGGATCTGATGGTTCACAGTATCAAAGGCAGCAGACAGGTCTAGAAGGACAAGAGCAGAGGAGAGAGAGTTAGCTTTAGCAGTGCGGAGAGCCTCCGTGACACAGAGAAGAGCAGTCTCAGTTGAATGACCAGTCCTGAAACCTGACTGGTTTGGATCAAGAAGGTCATTCTGAGAGAGATAGCAAGAGAGTTGGCTAAAGACGGCACGCTCAATAGTTTTGGAAAGAAAAGAAAGAAGGGATACTGGTCTGTAGTTGTTGACATCAGTGGGATCGAGTGTTGGTTTCTTGAGAAGGGGAGCAACTCTCGCTCTCTTGAAGACGGAAGGGACATGGCCAGCGGTCAAGGATGAGTTGATCAGCGAGGTGAGGTAGGGGAGAAGGTCACCGGAGATGGTCTGGAGAAGAGAGGAAGGGATGGGGTCAAGCGGGCAGGTTGTTGGGCGGCCTGCAGTCACAAGTCGCAGGATTTTATCTGGAGAGAGAGGGGAGAAAGAAGTCAAAGCATAGGGTAGGGCAGTGTGAGTAGGACCAGCAGTGTCATTAGACTTAACAAACGAGGATCGAATGTCGTCAACCTTCTTTTCAAAGTGGTTGACGAAGTCATCCACAGAGAGAGAGGAGGGGGGGGCGGGGGGGAGGATTCAGGAGGGAGGAAAATGTGGCAAAGAGCTTCCTAGGGTTAGAGGCAGATGCTTGGAATTTAGAGTGGTAGAAAGTGGCCTTAGCAGCAGAAACAGATGAAGAAAATGTAGAGAGGAGGGAGTGAAAAGATGCCAGGTCGGCAGGGGAGTTTAGTTTTCTTCCATTTCCGCTCCGCTGCCCGGAGCTCTGTTCTGTGAGCTCGCAATGAGTCATCAAGCCACGGAGCTGGAGGGGGAGGACCGAGCCGGCCGGGAGGATAGGGGACACAGAGAGTCAAAGGATGCAGAAAGGGAGGAGAGGAGGGTTGAGGAGGCAGAATCAGGAGATTGGAGGGAGAAGGATTGAGCAGAGGGAAGAGATGATAGGATGGAAGAGGAGAGAGTAGTGGGAGAGAGAGAGCGAAGGTTGCGGCGGCGCATTACCATCTGTGTAGGGGCAGAGTGAGTAGTGTAGGGAGGAGAGCGAGAGAGAAAAGGAAACAAAGTAGTGGTCGGAGACATGGAGGGGAGTTGCAGTGAGATTAGTAGAAGAGCAGCATCTAGTAAAGATGAGGTCAAGCGTATTGCCTGCCTTGTGAGTAGGGGGGACGGTGAGAGGGTGAGGTCAAAAGAGGAGAGAAGTGGAAAGAAGGAGGCAGAGAGAAATGAGTCAAATGTGGACATAGGGAGGTTGAAATCCCCCAAAACTGTGAGGGGTGAGCCATCCTCAGGAAAGGAACTTATCAAGGCGTCAAGCTCATTGATGAACTCTCCAAGGGAACCTGGAGGGCGATAGATGACAAGGATATTAAGCTTAAATGGGCTAGTGACTGTGACAGCATGGAATTCAAATGAGGAGATAGACAGATGGGTTAGGGGAAAAATTGAGAATGTCCACTTGGGAGAGATGAGGATTCCTGTGCCACCACCCCTCTGACCAGATGCTCTCGGGGTATGCGAGAACACATGGTCAGACGAGGAGAGAGCAGTAGGAGTAGCAGTGTTTTCAGTGGTAATCCATGTTTCCGTCAGCGCCAGGAAGTCGAGGGACTGGAGATTAGCATAGGCTGGGATGAAGTCAGCTTTGTTGGCAGCAGAACGGCAGTTCCAGAGGCTGCCTGAGACCTGGAACTCCAGGTGTGGGGTGCGTGCAGGGACCACCAGGTTAGAGAGGCAGCAGCCACGCGGTGTGGGGGCGTTTGTGTAGCCTGTGCAGAGAGGAGAGAACAGGGATAGGCAGAGGCATAGTTGACAGGCTGTAGCAAATGGCTACAATAATGCAGAGGAGATCGGAATGAAATGAACTAAACATCTGGGACAGTAGAGAGCAGGGCCTCCCTCACCAAAAACTTCTACTTCTAACAACTATAATTGTTTCACTGAACCACCCGAACAAAAACTCTACCAACTTCCACCTTTAGAAATCAGAATTGTTGTGAACCACAGCGGTTCAATGTTTAAAGGAATAGACTCAACCCACTTTATTCAGCTAGCTAACTATGACACCATAGCTAACTAGCATGCTAGCATCCAAAAACACACAGTTTAGCACCAACACTTGCATCCAAAAACACACAGTTTAGCGCCAACACTTGGTCACAACAAACCACCAATAGTGTGTTAACACACTAAGCAGATAATTCGTGTCCGTGTCTGTTGGCTAGCTAGCAATGGCCACTGTGTTGACCTTGTTTGAAGAACGGCTAGCTAGCTAGCTTCGTGCTACCCCCGGCACCGCCGAACAACAAAGATAAGAGGGCTCTTAGATTTAAGGATAGCTACATTCAGATAATTGGCATATACATTACTCTTACTGAATTTCCACGTGGGTGAAGATATTGGAAATGTAATCAAAGCCTATTGGATGATAACTTGTTTTTAACTAGGACAGAGGAATTTATAACTTAATTTTTCTGACATAACATAGGTACAGCAAATCCCCTTATTGTATGGGACACTTTTACATGTGCCTTTAGAGGCCATGCAATTCAGTACTCATCTCTAAAACAAAAGCAATTTAGGTCAAAAGAGTCCTGCTGTGAACAGATAGATAGTAATAAAAACTGTACAATAGATGCGCTGAATAACTTAGAGGAAAAACAAAAAGAAATGGAGGAACTTATTAAAGAAAGATCAAGTGTAATATATAATAAAAATAAAGCAAACTGGATGGAATATGTGGGAAAATTCACCAAATTATTTTTTTATCTTCAACATAGAAATGCTACCAAAAATAATTTACTGAAACTGGTTACAAATGACGGAGTCACCCATGATTCACCAAATTATATTTTGAAAGAGGAAGCAAAGTACTTTAAGCATATTTTTTATTTTCAGTCGCCTCCATCTCCTCTAACCGAAGCTAATTGTATTAGATTTTTTTCTATTAATAATGTAAAATTAACATCTGTACAAAAAGACTCATGTGAAGGCGAAATTACAGAGGAGGAACTTCTTAATGCAATTAAAGCCTTTAAGTCCGGGAAAATTACAGGGCTGGATGGCATACCAGTTGAGGTATACCAAACCTATTTTGATATACTCAGAGGACCGTTATTAGCATGTTTTAACCACTCATATGTAAATGGTAGATTATCAGACACTCAAGTAGAAGGTCTGATTTAATTATTACTGAAACAGGGTGGGAAATAGAAAGAATTGGAGGCCCCTTACACTTCAGTTGTGATGCAAAAATTCTAGCAAAATGTATAGTGCATAGAATTAAAAAGGTATTGTCGGATATTATTAATTCTAATCAGACAGGTTTTTTACATGGACGATACATTGGAGATAATATAAGACAAGTACTGGAAACAATAGAACACTATGAAAAATCTGGGAAACACTGGCTTGCTATTCATAGCAGACTTTGAAAAGGCTTTTGATCAAGTACCACTGGAGTTTATATATAAATGCTTGGAACATTTCTATTTTGGAGAATATCTTATAAAATGGGTTAAAATCATGCATAGTTACCCTAGGTGTAAAATAATGGCTACTTCTCAGAAAGTTTTAAAGTGTCAAGAGGACTAACACAAGGCTGTCCACTAATGGCATATCTATTTATTATGGCCATCGAAGTGTTAGCTATTAAAATCAGATCCAACAATAATATCAAAGGGATTAGAAATGCAGAGCTTAAAAACAAAGGTTTCAATGTACGCTGATGTTTTCTTTTAAATACACAACTTGGATCCCTCCATAGCCTCATAGAGGATATAGATAATTTTTCTAACCTCTCTGGATTACAACCAAATGATGATAAGTGTACTATATTAAGTATTGGATCACAAAAAAATACAACTTTTACATTATCGTGTAGTTTTTCAATAAAATGGTCTGATGGTGATGTGGATATACAGTGAGGGAAAAAAGTATTTGATCCCCTGCTGATATTGTACGTTTGCCCACTGACAAAGAAATGATCAGTCTATAATTTTAATGGTAGGTTTATTTGAACAGTGAGAGACAGAATAAAAACAACAAAATCCAGAAAAACGCATGTCAAAAATGTTATAAATTGATTTGCATTTGAATGAGGGAAATAAGTATTTGACCCCCTCTCAATCGGAAAGATTTCTGGCTTCCAGGTGTCTTTTATACAGGTTATGAGCTGAGATTAGGGAGTGCTCCTAATCTCAGTTTGTTACCTGTATAAAAGACACCTGTCCACAGAAGCAATCAATCAATCAGATTCCAAACTCTCCACCATGGCCAAGACCAAAGAGCTCTCCAAGGATGTCAGGGACAAGATTGTAGACCTACACAAGGCTGGAATGGGCTACAAGACCATCGCCAAGCAGCTTGGTGAGAAGGTGACAACAGTTGGTGCGATTATTCGCAAATGGAAGAAACACAAAATAACTGTCAATCTCCCTCGCCCTGGGGCTCCATGCAAGATCTCACCTCGTGGAGTTGCAATGATCATGAGAACGGTGAGGAATCAGCCCAGAACTACACGGGAGGATCGACACAGGAGGATCTCAAGGCAGCTGGGACAAAAGTCACCAAGAAAACAATTAGTAACACACTACGCCGTGAAGGACTGAAATCCTGCAGCGCCCCCAAGGTCCCCCTGCTCAAGAAAGCACATATACATGCCCGTCTGAAGTTTGCCAATGAACATCTGATGACCCAGCCTATGACCCAAAGAACACCATCCCCACCGTCAAACATGGAGGTGGAAACATTATGCTTTGGGGGTGTTTTTCTGCTAAGGGGACAGGACAACTTCACCGCATCAAAGGGATGATGGATGGGGCCATGTACTGTCAAATCTTGGGTGAGAACCTCCTTCACTCAGCCAGGGCATTGAAAATGGGTCGTGGATGGGTATTCCAGCATGACAATGACCCAAAACACACGGCCAAGGCAACAAAGGAGTGGCTCAAGAAGAGCACATTAAGGTCCTAGAGTGGCCTAGCCAGTCTCCTGACCTTAATCCCATAGAAAATCTGTGGAGGGAGCTGAAGGTTCGAGTTGCCAAACGTCAGCCTCGAAACCTTAATGACTTTGAGAAGATCTGCAAAGAGGAGTGGGACAAAATCGATCCTGAGATGTGTGCAAACCTGGTGGCCAACTACAAGAAACGTCTGACCTCTGTGATTGCCAACAAGGGTTTTTCCATCAAGTACTAAGTCATGTTTTCCAGAGGGGTCAAAAACTTATTTCCCTCATAACATGTTTGACATGCGTTTTTCTGGATTTTTTTGTTGTTATTCTGTCTCTCACTGTTCAAATAAACCTACCATTAAAATTATAGACTGATCATTTCTTTGTCAGTGGGCAAACGTACAAAATCAGCAGGGATCAAATACTTTTTTCCCTCACTGTACTCGGAATACATATCCCAAAATAAATGAAATCTCATTCCCAAAAAGAAATAATAGAAAGTTAGCAAAAACAGATAAGATCTTGCTTCCATGGAAAGGTAAATACCTGTCTATTTGTGGAAAAATCACCCTGACTAACTCTTTAGTAATAACCCAGTTTACCTATTTGCTTATGGTCTTGCCTACACCTAGCGAACAGTTTTTCAAATTATATGACAAAAAAATATTCCATTTTATTTGGAACGGAAAGCCAGACAAAATGAAATGGGGCTATTTATATAATGAATATGAATTCGCAGGGCAGAAATTATTAAACATTAAAGCATTAAACCTCTCACTAAAGGCTTCAGTCATACAAAATATATACTTAAATCCGAACTGGTTCTCTAGCAAATTAGTAAGAATGTCTCACTCTATGTTCAAGAATGGCTTTTTTCCCTTTATTCAGATTACAACCTCTCACATTCAGTTATTTGAAAAGGAAATAATCTCCCAAATATCGCTATTTTTAAAACAAGCCATATAAAGTTGGTTGCAATTTCAATTTAATCCACCAGAAAGGACAGAACAAATAATGCAACAAATATTGTTGTTAAATTCAAATATACTCATTGATTAAAAAAAAGTTATTTGTTTAGATTTTTTTTTGAAGCAATAATCTTCGTAAATTATATCATAGGTAGGACTGGTGGAGTTATGTCGCACATGCAGCTAACAAAAACATATGGAAATATCTGCTCTACCCAAAATTACAACCAACTAATTGCAGCATTACCGCAAAAATGGAAGAGGAAAGTGGAAGGGGGAAAAAGTAAGTAACTTGCATTAAAGACCATAATTGGTTAAAAAAAATTGTGATGAATAAAAAAGTATACCAGTTTAATTTAAGGACAAAAAAATTGACAGCCGTGCCATATAGATTGCAAAATAGTTGGGAAGAGATTTTTGACGTACCGATTACATGGCACAGGGTTTATGAACTGATACGTAAAACAACGCTGGATTCAAAACATACAATTGTTCAACTTAAATTATTATACAAAATTCTTGCAACCAATAGAATGTTATTTATATGCGGGATACAACCTTCCCAGCTCTGCAGATTTTGCTGCGAAGAGACAGAATCATTAGATCATTTGTTTTGGGACTGTCCTTATGTAGCTTGTTTTTGGTCACAGGTCCAGGAATGGCTGAAGAATTGCAGTATTTACCTGGAGCTAACCCTGCAGATAGCACTACTGGGTGATCTGAAAAGTCATAGTCAATCGATCAATAATATAATAATACTTTTAGCAAAAATGTTTATTTTCAATGTACAATCTGTAGAAATAGAAATCCAATATGGATGGTGTTAAGAGATAGATGGGAGGGGTTGAATGGAGCTGAAGGTTGGGACTAATAACAACAAATAACAACAAGATAACTAATGTAAAACAAACTGTGTCCATAAAACGTATATAGGTTATAGGTTAAGAACTTTTTGTGAAAGAGCACAGTTTGAAAGATATGGCAAATAGAAATCAAACCGGATGGACATCAGAAACAGATGGGAAAGGTTGAGGGTAGAGGAAGGACAAGAGTAAAAACAAACAAAATATAACTATTGTAAAATAGACCGTGTCCATAAAATGTATATAGCATGTACAAGCTGGAAGTAGAGGCCTAAGCGTTGTTGTTCGCTAGTTTACTCCAATTAGGGGAGGGGTGGTAGGGTTAGAAAGTAATAAAGGACAATATATATTTAAAAAAAATATGTGTATATATGTATGTATATGTATTTACATGTACAGTACCAGTCAAAGTTTGGACACACCTACTCATTCCAGGGTTTTTCTGTAGAGAATAAATGTTTTCCAAAATATGCATTCGATTTGCAATAAGGTACTAAACTGAAGATTACTAAACTGAGTATCACAACACATTACTGAGTATCACTCTTCATATTTGCAAGCATAGTGGTGGCTGCATAATGTTATGGGTATGCTTGTCATCGGCAAGGACTACAGAGTTTTTTTTAGAATAAAAATTAATGGAATAGAGCTAAGCACAGGCAAAGTCCTAGAGGAAAACCTGGTTCATTCCGCTTTCCAACAGACACTGGGAGACAAATCCACCTTTCAGCACAACAATAACTTAAAATGCAAGGTCAAAAATACACTGGAATCACTTACCAAGACGACATTGAATGTTCCTGAGTGGCCTAATTACAGTTTTGACTTAGATCTGATTGAAAATCTATGGCAAGACTTGAAAATGGCTGTCTAGCAATGATCAACAACCAATTTGACTGAGCTTGAAGAATTTAAAAAAGAATAATGGGCAAATTATACAATCTTGTGATGGGTGAGTTGAAGGAGTCAGGCGCAGGAGGGTAAATCACAGAATAACAGGATTTATTCCGGAAAACAGAGTTACGCAGAAATGTCTCTCCCTTTCGTAAAAACAGTCCAGTGCGCAAAACAGGCGCACTGGAACCAACAAGGCACACGGGGAAAACAACCTGGCAATACAAAATATAAGGAGCTCCACCGAGCTTCACTATCCTCACAATAAACAATCACACACAAAGACAAGGGGGCAGAGGGAACACTTATACAGGTACTGATGAGGGGATATGAACCAGGTGTGTGTAACAAACAAGACAAAACAAATTGAATGATGAGATGAGGAGCGGCAGTGGCTAGAAGGCCGGTGACGACGAACGCCGAAGCCTGCCCGAACAAGGAGAGGAGGCAGCCTCGGAGGAAGTCGTGACAAATCTAGGTTTGCAAAGCTATTAGAGACTTACCCAGAAAGACACAGCTGTAATCGCTGCCAAAGGGGATTCTAACATGGGGGTTGAATACTTATCTAATCAAAATATATTCGTGTTTTATATTCCATTAATAAAAAACAATTTGTATAATTTTTCTTCCACTTTGACATTACAGAGTATTTTGTGTAGATCGTTGACAAAAAATGACAATTAAATCAATTTGAATCCCACTTTGTAACAACAAAATGTGGAAAAAGTCAAGAAGTGTGAATATTTTCTGAAGGCACCGTACATATCAGTTGAAATAGGCTATACATACAAGTATTTCGGTCAGATAGGGGAGGGGGTTGTTTTATTGTTTTTTTTATAGCTAATTTTGCCATTTGCTAGGGTAATTTGAGATGGAAGGTAGTTCCATGTAATCACGGCTCTATTCAATACTGTGCACTGCATCCCCCCACTGCCTCGTCTGTGAAGACTTCATATCACTTCATACAGAAGAGATGGGGACGCATGTCAGAGCTGCACCACAGTGTGAAACTTCAAAACCGGACCTCTTTGTCTAATCTCTACATCACTGTCGAGTGAAGTAATCTCCTCTCCTCATTTCTACTCCTCCAGTGAAATCTCTCTCTTCCTGCCAGGGTATCTATAAATGAACCTCTTGTTTGGGTTTGGAGCTGTCTGAGGAAGAGGAGGCTCACTCCCTTTTGAGTTATTAATCACTTTATGAGAGACACAAAAGGAGAGGGACATATACAGAGGGAGAGGGAGAAGGGAGAGAGAGATGGGAAGAAAGAGAGATATGGAAAGGGAGAGACAGAGTCATAGAAAGAAAGAGCGACAGAGAGAGTGCACATCCTTGGGCTGTTTGAAAACTCTACTAAGGTCCTAATTCGTGACAGGTAGAAGCTTCAGCCAATCCCTTCTCCTTTTGCTCTGTGAAATAGAAACAGACCTGGCGCCAGGAAAAGTGACTAAAGGGGCAGTTGAAATCGGTGAGAGGGCACAATTTTGGGGGGTTATTGCATTGGAATTATATTGAATTCTGCTTATATCACGCTATACCACAATAAACATAAAGTTCAAATGCCGAAACTCCAAGACCATTGATTGAGAGCTTTCGAAGTGACAGGTTGACACGAAGTCTCGGCTGCGCTGTATCAGCACAATGGACATCGCCCTACACTCTAAAGCAAGGCTGTTTTGGTAATGAATATAGGCTACAAGATAGATAGGCTGTTTGTAATAGCTGAATATGTGAATGCAGCCTTACACACAGCTGTCTTACCAAAAATAATGCAAATTAAATGCTGAAAGTAGTAGCCTAGTTATTCATGCATGCAAACCAAAATACTGAATAGCAGTTTGGCTTAGAATGCAGACACATTTTTTACATTTTAGTAATTTAGCAGACGCTCTTATCCAGAGCGACTTAGCGAGTGCATACATTTTTCATACTGGCCCCCCGTGGGAATCGAACCCACAACCCTGGCATTGCAAGCGCCATGCTCTACCAACTGAGCTACAGGAGGCCCGACACAACTGGGAATGCGAACGAATGAATGTGAACAAAACAGCGGTACCAAGTAGGCTTTCGTAAACACAATATCAATATCAAGGCATGACTCAATCTATATTTAGTCTAGTTACATTAACAGTAAACAGTCGAATGCAGATCCAAATAACCAAAACATAGCCTACAGCCTACTACAGTGAGATGCAGCCATGAAAAGCTGTCTTGCCAAATAAATAGGCATATAGGCCCACTTCAAACATGGAAAACCATTCCGCTCATGAGTACAGCAACACGTTGTGATACGGCACAATACACTTCTGTGAATCAAATTTGACCCACATAATCAATTAAGCAATGCCATAAAAACGTTTCCAATATGTGCAGTTCCATTTACAACCAGGAAAACCAATAGGCTACCAAGAAAACCATAATAGAATGGATCTATTTCTATGATGAAACAAACTGATATGTGTTACAGGAGGGGGTCGCAGTTCCGGAGCGACCCACTAGGTGTCATCCTCCGACAACCTTAGGCACCTCCTCACTCACAGCTCATAGTCTGGACTAATCATCATCCTATTGGTGTCACCTGTGTCTACCTGTTCACCTGTGTATTTATGCCCTCACTTCCCTGTGTTCCCTTGCTCAGTTTTCTCTGCTAGTTTCTCTATGCTCAGCAGTACTAATCAGTGTCTGATCGGAGAAGTATGTACAGGTACTCGAGAAGTATTGTCCCTGTTTCTTTATTATTTCAGTCATAGTTACTATTTCGTATTTTGTCTGTCAGCCTGCTTTTGGAGACTCATTTGCTCCACCTTTCTTTTATCGTGTTAAGTCCGTTGTTTTGTATCCTGGCTTCCGGACCACCAGTAAAGATCCTTGTTTCACCATGCCTACTGTCTATCCTGCACCGCACCTGGGTAGGCTCTGCACATGGAGCTAGCTGGAGCTTGGCAGCATCATCGCGGCCTCTGTGGTTTGATGCTGCTGCTGCTCATCACTCTCCTTCTCCTTTTTTGGGTACTTTGGCGAAGCCAATTTCTGATATCCATCGTACTAGCTAAATAGGCTAAGGCTAATAACACTAATGCTTTTTACAGCTAGCTAAGAAGGTAACAAAACTCGGTAGTGGTGGGGTGTGAGGCAGAGTTGAGTGACGGAGCTTCAACGGTAAACTTGACCCCGCCCTTATAAATCTAAATCAAATATTACAGGTGGAGGCGTGTCACGTTATTCACTTAGCCTTCCACAGATGAGACATTTTTTTTCCGCTTTTTATGGAAACCCAAAAGAGCCATACCTAACCGCCCAAGTGGCATTCCATAACCCCCCTACACGCCGCGGCACGCTTTGTCCATTGTGCTGACACAGTTCATCGGAGATACAGCTATTGCGTCAACCTGTCACTCGATCATTCAAACTTTGTTTGACATTTTTATACAGGGACATAAAACTTGTGGAGCCGGGCTCAAATAGAACCTTCTCCTTTTACTCTGTGAAGTAGGAAGAATGTCAGCAGGTTTTTTGTTGCCAGAGAATGGACATTCATTACCTTCTTTCTCTTTAACGTTAGATAAGTAGTAGATTATAGCAGATACATACTCACTCTTCTTCAGAGACCTTCCTCACTCTCATCTTTCTTTAGAGAAACTGAGCAGCTACTGTCAGTTTCTCTGTCTGGCTTTGTCATCAGACGAACGCTATGAAAGCTTGATAGTAACACAAGTATGTGGTGTGTGTGTGTGCAGGAGGATGATGGATGCAGTGACATAATGTCGAATGGATGAGCAGACACTGTCTGGGTTTTTTAGTATCCACTCTCCCACTGCCACAAACCCACCAAACTGTCCATCTCACATCACTAACCCCTCTTCACTGCACATTCTTACCATACCAGATATCAGCATATCATAGACTATAGAGCCCTCTGCCAATGTGCCAATGGGCCATCAGGGAGTATCTAACCTGAGCCATCATTACATGCTGCATAAACATATTCAGATTGAATGACTGGGGCTCAATGCATTCCATGAGCCAAGTGTAACACCGTATTTTCGCCACCCCCCATAGGCAACACAAAACACAAGTGTTTTTGCAGAGCATTGTATTGGAACAGGTTCATTGATAGTACTTGGAAAATGCTTGCGGCCTGTTCATACCATACAATGTCTGTATCATACAGTGTGTTTGTGTGTGTACCATATAGTGTGTATTGTCTGAGACACTGGAGGTTAGGGTGTGAGTCTCATCTGGTCCCTGAGATCATTAGGCTCCGCTTCAGTGGCCTTTGGGGGACAGGGGACAATATGGTTCACAGACAACCGTCCTACCCATGCTAGATTACGGAGACGTAATTTATAGTTCGGCCATCAGATTTGCCACCAATACTCCTTATAGGACACATCACTGCACTCTATACTCCTCTGTAAACTGGTCATCTCTGTATATACGTCGCAAGACCCACTGGTTGATGCTTATTTACAAAACCCTCTTAGGCCTCACTCCCCCCTAACTGAGATACCTACTGCAGCCCTCATCCTCCACATACAACACCCGTTCTGCCAGTCACATTCTGTTAAAGGTCCCCAAAGCACACACATCCCTGGGTCGCTCCTCTTTCCAGTTCGCTGCAGCTAGCGACTGGAACGAGCTGCCAAAATCACTCAAACTGGACAGTTTTATCTCCATCTCTTCATTCAAAGACTCAATCATGGACACTCTTACTGACAGTTGTGGCTGCTTCGTGTGATGGATTGTTATCTCTACCTTCTTGCCCTTTGTGCTGTTGTCTGTACCCAATAATATTTGGACCATGTTGTGCTGCTGCCATGTTGTGTTGCTACAATGTTGTTTTCATGTTAGGTTGCTACCTTGCTGTGTTGTCGTGTGTTGCTGCCATGCTATGTTGTTGTCTTAGGTCTCTCTTTATGTAGTGTTGTGTTGTCTCTCTTGTTGTGATGTGTATTTGGTCCTATATTTACATATTTATTTATTTTTTAATCCCAGCCCCCATCCTCGCAGGAGGCCTTTTGCCTTTTTGTAGGCCGTCACTGTAAATAAGAATTTGTTCTTAACTGACTTGCCTAGTTAAAGCCCTCACCCTTCACTACCCACCACACTACATCTCAGGGTACATGTGTCTGGCAGTTTAGAATAGAGGTACATTATGTATATTAGATCAGAGACTGAATCCACACACATGCCACATAAACACGTTAACACACACGTACTCGCACAACCTTCAAAAGGAAAAGACTCAAATGTCTTAATAGTGATGGATTGTGTGGAGTCCACTCCCATACTCGTAGTTCACCACTGAGGCTTCACAGATTCCCTCCACAACATTTTCATGTCTTCTTGGGGCTTCAACAGACAGACAGCTCTCTCTTGGCTGTGGCAACTATCCTCCCCACACGTACATCTGAGACTGAAGAAGTGTTCAAAATGGCACCCTATTCTCTAAAGTGTACTAAATATGACCAGGACTCTGCTCAAAAGTAGAGCACTATATAGAGAATAGGGTGCCATTTTGGATGCATCCTGACATATACCATGGCTGGTTTGCATTATGTTCTCCTCAGTGTGAATTGGAACATTTCAGTACACACTACAGTCGAATGCCCTAAATCAAAGGAACTGCAAGCTCTGGAACACAGTGCCAGTTTGGTCATAGTTAACCTCTACGGGATCGGTGTCCCATATACGGGACGGTTGAGCTAACGTGCGCTAATGTGATTAGCATGACTGTTGTAGGTAATAGCAAACTTTCCAGGACACAGACATGTCTAATATGGGCAGAAAGCTTAAATTATTGTTAATCTAACTGCACTGTTCAATTTACAGTAGCTATTACAGTGAAAAAAATACAATGCTATTGTTTGAGGAAAGTGCACAACAATGAAAAACTTAACACGGCAACTGGTTTGATACATTCACCTCTGAAGGTAAATAATGTACTTACATTCAGTATTCTTGCTCTGATTTGTCATCTTAAGGGTCCTAGATATTAAATATGGCATAGTTTTGTTTGATCAAATCCATTTTTATATTCAAATGTAGGAACTGGGTTCTACAGTTTGAACCCCTGCTGTCTCTGGCTCCAAACCCACCCCACCCGGCCATCTAGATGTGTGAAAGTTATTGTATAAGCTAATGATCCATCATGTATGACATTCCTGGGAGTGTGTAAACTTACATTTTGTATTACAATATCATTTTTGTATGTTCTCTATAGTTATGTACTTGAAAATGTATCAATTGACCAATTCGGCACATTTGGCCAGACTTGATACAAAATAGTCCAGTATTGCAATGCTTCACTGGATCAATCTGAACTTTTGCACACACTGCTGCCATCTAGTGGCCAAAATCCAAATTGCGCCTAAACTGCAATATTTTATTGTGGTCTTTCTCTTGCATTTCAAAGATGAAAAAAAAATAGAATTTGAAATCGCATTTTTGTTTGTTTGTATTATCTTTTACCAGATCTAATGTGTTATGTTCTCCTACATTAATTTCACATTTCCACAAACTTCAAAGTGTTTCCCTTCAAATGGTACCAAGAATATGCATATCTGAGCTACTGGCAGTTAGATTTGGGTATTTCATTTTAGGCGAAAATTGAAAAAAAAGGGTCAGATCCTTAAGAGGTAAAATTGTACCTTCTCTCCCTGTCCATTGTACTGAGAGAGAGTTTCTGTTGTGTGGCCTTGATGGGATGCATTTTGCCTCCTGAGTGGGGCAGTGGTCTAAGGCACTGCATCGCAGTGCTAACTGTGCCACTAGAGATCCTGGTTCGAATCCAGGCTCTGTCGCAGCCGGCCGCGACCGGGAGACTCATGGGCGGCGCACAATTGGCCCAGCGTCGTCCAAGGTAGGGGAGGGAATGGCCGGCAGGGATGTAGCTCAGTTGATAGAGCATGGCGTTTGCAACGCCAGGGTTGTGGGGGGGGCCAGTATAAAAAAAATATATATATATTCACTAACTGTAAGTCGCTCTGGATAAGAGCGTCTGCTAAATGACTAAAATGTAAATGTAATGCATTTGGGCCAACTTCACATATAACCTTGGTCTATAGGTTTAGGTGAACCCTAACTCTAACCCTGACTGGTAACACAATGCATCTACAGCTGTAATGGTAACTCTAACCTTAACCCTAACCCTAAACCTGACTGGTAACACAATGCACCTACAGCTGTAATGGTAACTCTAACCTTAACATTAATTCTAAACCTAACCCTAAACCTAAACCTAACCCTGGCTGGTAACAGTAATCTCCCGAGTGGCGCTGTGCCACTAGAGATCCTGGTTCGAATCCAGGCTCTGTCGTAGCCGGCCGTGACCGGGAGACCCATGGGGCGGCGTGCAATTGGCCCAGGGTAGGGGAGGGAATGGCCGGCAGGGATGTAGCTCAGTTGATACAGCATGGCGTTTGCAACGCCAGGGTTGTGGGTTCGATTCCCAAAGGGGGTATGAAAAAATAAATAATGTATGCACTAACTGTAAGTCGCTCTGGATAAGAGTGTCTGCTAAATGACGGAAATGTAATGTAAATGTAACAAAATTCACATATAGCTTTAATGGTTACCACAATTCTAACCCTTACCCTGACTGGTAAAACCTACAGCTGTAATGGTAACCCTGACTGGTAACACAATGCATCTACAGCTGTAATAGTAACTCTAACCCTAACACTAGCTTTACCCTAACTCTAGCTTTTTTCCCTAACTCTAGCTTTACCCTAACCCTAACCCTAGCTTTACCCTAACCCTAGATTTACCCTAACCCTAGCTTTACCCTAACCCTAGATTTACCCTAACCCTAATTCTAGCTTTACCGTAACCCTATTTCTTGATTTACCCTAAACCTAGATTTACCCTAACCCTAACTCTAGCTTTACCGTAACCCTAACTCTAGCTTTACCCTAACCCTAACTCTGGCTTTACCGTAACCCTAACTCTAGCTTTACCCTAACCCTAACTCTAGCTGTACCCTAACCCTAACTCTTGCTTTACCCTAACCCTAACTCTAGCTTTACCCTAACCCTAACTCTAGCTTTACCCTAACCCTAACTCTTGCTTTACCTTAACCCTAACTCTAGCTTTACCCTAACCCTAGCTTTACCCTAACCCTAGCTTTACTCTAACCCTAACTCTAGCTTTACCCTAACCCTAACTCTAGCTTTACCCTAACCCTAACCCTAGCTTTACCCTAACCCTAACTCTAGCTTTACCCTAACCCTAACTCTAGCTTTACCCTAACCCTAACTCTAGCTTTACCCTAACCCTAACTCTGGCTTTACCGTAACCCTAACTCTAGCTTTACCCTAACCCTAACTCTAGCTTTACCCTAACCCTAACTCTAGCTTTACCCTAACCCTAACTCTTGCTTTACCCTAACCCTAACTCTAGCTTTACCCTAACCCTAACTCTAGCTTTACCCTAACCCTAACTCTTGCTTTACCCTAACCCTAACTCTAGCTTTACCCTAACCCTAACTCTAGCTTTACCCTAACCCTAGCTTTACCCTAACCCTAGCTTTACTCTAACCCTAACTCTAGCTTTACCCTAACCCTAGCTTTACCCTAACCCTAACTCTAGCTTTACCCTAACCCTAACCCTAGCTTTACCCTAACCCTAACTCTAGCTTTACTCTAACCCTAACTCTAGCTTCACCCTAACCCTAACTCTAGCTTTACCCTAACCCTAACTCTAGCTTTACCCTAATCCTAACTCTAGATTTACCCTAACCCTAACCCTAGCTTTACCCTAACCCTAACCCTAGCTTTTACCTAACCTAAGGTCTGAAAGGTGAGGAATGCATTATGGGAGCCTTAACAGGTCCTCAGAGAACATTTTATTCTAGAATCTACATCATGATAAAGATGTTATTTCTCCATTCTGATGAAATAAATGTAATGTTTAAAATGGAACAATGGGGTATTCTTTTCAACTCTGGCTTCCTTTTAAAAAATTCCTTTTCAAAAGCTTCTGGAATTTATTTCCCCTTCAGCTTTTATTGGTTGGAGAACATTAAGGATAGTTATGGGTTCTCTGGTGAATTCTTGATGTGGAATGTGAACTCCTTTTTCTTCCTCTGGCCCACATGCATGGCCTTCTCACTTTCAAGAGAGATTAGATCGGTCATAGTCGTGAGTTTTATGTGTGTTTTCATTTTCAAGAGGTTTAACAGATCGAAAATCTTTGCCATGCAAACACAAATGGGGGGTTGTCTACTGTATATGTGTGTATCTTTATGTTAATGTATATTTGAATGATTTTATATCTCCACGATGATTGCGTGTCATTGTGTGTGAGAGTGTGTATGGATCCTGTTGCGTATGTTGTCATGGAGCCCATGTTGGAGTGAAAAATGATGGTGTGGCTAAATGAGGTGAGAGACATTAAGGTCTTGAGACTGGGGTTCCTCTGGATTGATGTGGTGTGATGTGTTCTGTCTAACTGACAATGGAGTTCTCAGTCCCTCTCCGCTGGCCCACTCTCATCTCTCTAAAGCTCCTGATTTAGTGAGTTTGGAGTTGGTACCTGCAGTCAGTCCAATGGGATGGGACACTACACGCTCGCAGAGAGGCAGGCAGGCACACACACACACACGCATACACTTCTTCCTGTAAAATGATGTTGGAAATGCATTTGCCTGGAGGACAAATAGCCCAATTGACTGCAGCTGAAGAGACTTCAGTGTCTGTATATTGGCATTGAGCTCAGACGTACTGTAGGGGAGAGTGGGGTAAGTTGAGCCACACTTGTTCTCTAGGAAACCATACAGAAAATGTATCATGTGACCAAATATTTAGGAAGCGGTCATCATTTCATGGAGTCTGTGAAGGAAGAAACCACATGGAAAAGTCACGTCCACAAAACAGATTTCATCAAGTCAAATTAATGTATTGTGTTAAGAGGTTTCATGATGCTTGTATCTAAACCAAAGTAGATCATTTTAACATTGTTTCTATACATCAGTTAGGGTCTCTATAAGCTTTAATATGAGGTCCTAAACCTAGCATGAAAAGTTCATCCTTGTAGCTTTGTGGGCTAATATAGTCAAAATATTTTCCATGGGGTAAGTATGCCAATGGTTGGTCAATGGCAAGTTGAGCAAATTGAAGTGTTTTCTTTCCAGGTGTAATGCAAGGCATTATCACTGGAATATGAGGTAACAACAGAGCCTGGCCTATGTTAAAAGTGTTTAAAAAATGACAGTGTTTGTTACTTGTTAAGCGTGAGTTGAAAGATACTTAAAAGGATAAAATACAAAAAAAGTGATTGTGTTTGTTAAATAAAGATAGAAATGGTTTTTAAAAAATGGAGTGGTAATATTTCATTCAGTACAGACATGTAAGGGCGACTTAACTTACCCCATACCCAGGGTAAATTGTGCCAAGAGACCACTTTTTTGGGGGACAAGCTATGTTTTCAAAACTGTAATGTTTACATGAATTCTGATTATTTCCAGGAATACACAACATCCTGAAATATACTGTAGATATCTTTATTTGAAATAATACTATATTTCCCTTGATGGTGTGAAGCTGAATGTAAAAAAACTGCTCAACTTAACCGACTCTCTTCTACTGTACTGTACTGGAGTCTTTTGAAAACTGGGCCAGAATGAATTAAAGATGGAGGTAATGATTTGTGGCTCAAGCTGTCATTGGAGCATACAAATTTAATTAACAATTTTATATTGAATAATGTGTTATTTGAAGTTGAACAGCATGACTGCATGGGTGTCAGCATCATAGCTGTACTCACTGTACAGACTCCTGTCTTATTACATGTGCAGACTCACTGTACAGACTCCTGTCTTATTACATGTACAGACTCCTGTCTTATTACATGTACAGACTCACTGTACAGACTCCTGTCTTATTACAATGATGTATATCTTTACTTTCCCCTTCTTTCTTTGAAGAAATAGAAGTTGTATATATCGGGATGTTAAAGCTTTGAGAGGCTATTATGCTTTTGTAAATTAAGATTAGCATTACATAAATTGTAGAGCCATTCAATCTCACTTCTGCCAGGAAAAATAGATCACATCTCTGTTTTCCCTGTTTGCGTCTCAAATGGCACCCTATTTCCTAATGGGCCCTGGTCAAAAATAGTACACTGTGTAGAGAATAGGGTGCCATTTGGGAAGCAGACCCTGTGTTCCTTTGACTGATGTCTATTTGAGCGGTCTGCTTTCATATTTGGGTACAGAGTTTGAAATGTGTTGGAACTTCCGAATGAAATTAAAAGCCAGACCTGTCACAACAGATAAGATGGTCGGCTGTTCAGAGCAGACAGGAACTACAACCCTCACCTTATTTTCATCACTGATAAGAGTTAAATACAGTAGGTTTGGTAAACAGTTGTGTGTGTGTGTGTGTGTGTGTGTACACATTTTAATACCAGTAGTCTTCACAAGAATAGTAAACCAACTAAAATTCAGAGAAGTGTTGACATTTTTCCGGTCCTCACTTGTAAAAAGCCTATATTAGGGTTAGGTTTAGGCTTAGGGTAAAGGTTAGAATTAGGTTTAGGGTTAGAGGTCAGTGAAAATAGGATTTTGAATTGGAATCAGTTGTTGGTCCTCACAAGTATAGTAAGACATAGCTTTGTGTTTGTGTGTGCGTGTGCACATGCAAATGCATGTGTTTGCATACTTGTGTTTTCTGTGTGTGTTTGTGTGCGTGCAGAGTGTGCGTGCAGAGTGCACGTGCAGAGAGCGCGTGCAGAGACCTCTATCTCTGCAGTAAAAAAAACACGAAGTTCTCTCCCAGTTGATACTTAACAGGGCTTGTCCAGAGAGGGGTGCTTTGATTAATGATCATTCAGGGAAAGCATGAAAGCATCTGAAGAGGGGAAAGGATTTCAACATAACGCAGCGCTGGGCAGGCAGGAGCCAGACTGGGTGGCTGCCTGCGTTTTAAACTCAAACACGGTGTATGGGTGTGGGTGTGGGTGTCGTCCTCTCTAGGCCTTGCTAGCCCTATATTTCACCATGTTTGACCTGCAGTTAGTCCCTCTCTCTTCTGTCCTGCTATGTGTTGTCCATAGAAACTACTAGCCACCATCCTCTCCACAGAAAGGTCATCTGGTTTCTACGTGCAGGAAGGCTAACAACCACTAACAGACTAAACAGAATAGATCTCTCTGTCTTATTAAAGCCTGTTAACTAAGCATGTCAGATGAATGATATTCTCCTTTGTCCGTTTGCATTTGAAGATAAATATGAGCTTAATCAACTAGCTATTTCACTTGTCCTGGGTCTCTTAGGGACTTCTCCTATCACTCAGCAATAAAATCAATATATTTATCAACTAACTACTATGGGATGGCAAAGAAAGGGAGGGGTGTTTGTGAAAGTCTGTGTTTTGGGGATTAAACTGCAGTGTGTATGTATGTGTGTCAGTATTTGTGGTGCCGGGTATTGGGGGCAGCAGGAGATTGGATCCTCTGGTTTCTATGTGCCCATACATTAGTGGGGCAGTCTACCTGAATAAACAGCCATCAATACCATGCTGTGGGCTAGAGGTCTACACACCACACACACACACACACACACACACACACACACACACACACACACACACACACACACACACACACACACACACACACACACACACACACACACACACACACACACACACACACACACACACACACACACACACACACACACACACACACACACACACACACTCACACCACACAAACATACATACACCCCAGTGCCAAAGCCAAGAACACATGGAAGCAAAGCTACAGGCCACTATAGAGAGCAGCTACTGCCCTCCCTGCCATCCCTGCCATCCATACCCTCCCTGCCATCCATACCCTCCCTGCCATACCCTCCCTTCCATCCCTGCCATCCATACCCTCCCTGCCATCCCTTCCCTCCCTGCCATCCATACCCTACCTGCCATCCATACCCTCCCTGCCATACCTTCCATCCCTTCCATCCATGCCATCCATACCCTCCCTTCCATCCCTTCCATCCCTGCCATCCATACCCTCCCTGCCCTCCCTGCCATCCATACCCTCCCTGCCCTCCCTGCCATCCATACCCTCCCTGCCATCCATACCCTCCCTGCCATCCCTTCCCTCCCTCCCATCCCTGCCACCCCTTCCCTCCCTGCCATCCATGCCATCCTTGCCATCCATACCCTCCCTTCCACCCCTGCCCTCCCTGCCATCCATACCCTCCCTGCCATCCCTTCCCTCCCTTCCATCCCTGCCATCCCTGCCATCCCTTCCCTCCCTTCCATCCCTGCCATCCATACCCTCCCTGCCATCCCTTCCCTCCCTTCCATCCCTGCCCTCCCTTCCATCCCTGCCCTCCCTGCCATCCATACCCTCCCTGCCATCCATACCCTCCCTCCCATCCCTGCCATCCCTGCCATCCATACCCTCCCTGCCATCCATGCCATCCATTCCATCCCTGCCATCCATACCCTCCCTGCCATCCCTTCCCTCCCTTCCATCCCTGCCATGACCAAGGGCTGCGTCTCAAATGGCACTGTATTCCCTTTATACTGCACTACTTTTGACCAGGGCTTGCATTTGGAATAGGGTGCCATGAAGGGACATTTTAAACAACATGGCAGGATCTGTTTGAGATTTGAAGAGCGAGGGCATTCACACAGCCTCCCTATAGGCTATACAAAGCCCCCAACCACAACATAGCCCCCTTTGATAAAATACCCTACCCCCGCCCTATAAATGTGACTTTAAATATGAAGCTACTAACTGACAAGCCTAAGGACAAGGAGACGAGAGCTGCTTCAAAGCTGCTGGACAGACTTGGTTTCATAATACATCTTTTTTTTTTAGAGGCTGAGTTATATTAGCTGAGTGGCAATGAGACGTGTGTATAGTTTAGATGGGCTCTGTATCCAAGATGGCAAGAGGAGAGGGGAGGGAGGGTAATGGGGACGGATTGTGAGTGTTGGCTGGGGTAGGCAAAGGGGAGCATATGGGCTGCGTTCTGAGGGGCTTGGCCCACCTTTAATCGTTGTGTGTGTGTGTGTGTGTGTGTGCTTTGCGAAAGGCTTGTCCCACCTTTAATCGCTGGCCTCGCCACAACACCCCCCTGAAGACACGCGGGCAGCGCCAGGAATCTTGGCCCTCCAACCAGTACAGCGCCACACCAGAAATCCATCCCGCTGCCTTGGCTAAGAGGCGGGAACACACACACAGGCAGATGGACATGCAAGTCCACACACACACACACACACACACACACACACACACACACACACACACACACTTCAAAGCCTCCCCCTCTGGTGATAGATCCATTTGAATAAGCATCTCTTTCCAGAGGATGGGATGAGCTAAGTCGCCACAAGGGTACAGGATGTGAGAGGGAAACCAAACGCTGGTCGCTGGTTGGTTGTCTTTGGAAAACTGGTCTCTGGTTGGCTGCCTTTGGTTGAGATAATTTGGCATGAGGCTCGAGGAGAGATGTTAGGCAGCCATGTACCTCTCTTCTCCACAGCCATGTACCTCTCTTCTCCACAGCCATGTACCTCTCTTCTCCACAGCCATGTACCTCTCTTCTCCACAGCCATGTACCTCTCTTCTCCACAGCCATGTACCTCTCTTCTCCACAGCCATGTACCTCTCTTCTCCACAGCCATGTACCTCTCTTATCCACAGCCATGTACCTCTCTTCTCCACAGCCATGTACCTCTCTTATCCACAGCCATGTACCTCTCTTATCCACAGCCATGTACCTCTCTTATCCACAGCCATGTACCTCTCTTATCCACAGCCATGTACCTCTTTTATCCACAGCCATGTACCTCTCTTATCCACAGCCATGTACCTCTTTTATCCACAGCCATGTACCTCTCTTATCCACAAAGACAGAAAATACTAGTTTCTTTCATCCCATCCCTTGATCTTCTGTAGATGCTGTGGTGATTGTCGATAACATGAGTGACCAGAAAAACTTTCCCTCTTACCCAGGATGCATGTTGGCGACTGTGACATCATGGCTCTGGGATGGCTTGTGTTTGGGATGGCAGAACCTTTCAGTGTGTGTGTGTGTGTGTGTGTGTGTGTGTGTGTGTGTGTGTGTGTGTGTGTGTGTCACAGGAATGGAGTGACTGGAATGGAGTCGCTGGAAACCATGTGTTTGAGTTTGATACCACTCCATTAATTCCATTCCAGCCATTACTATGAGCCTGTCCTCCCCAATCAAGGTGCCATCAGCCACATGGTGTGTGTGTGTGTGTGTGTGTGTGTGTGAAGTTATATGCTTCTGCTAATGTTAAGCACATTGCCTACCTGGCATGATAGAAAAAGGAACCACGGGAAACGCAGCCTCCATTCGCTATTCGAGTGAGTACGGATGACATGTATTTTTCCCCTGCCCCTGTTCCTGCCCATTTGATAATGGTCCATTTTAAATCCAAACTAATTTCACATATTAGTAAAGATTAAATTGTATTCGGCTGATCCCGGTGAAGCACGAGGCTAGCTAACCCACTACCTGGACTAGCTAGCGGGTAGCTACTGGTAACTATTAGCAACTGTGGATAGTTGTTTCCAATGTTATTTCACGCTTAAGAGTACCTGTAATTATGCCAGCTAGCTGCCTACCATTCAGCTGTTTTTCTAACCTCATCTGAAGCGTTAACGTTAGGTAGTTAATAGCTACTGTACTCGAAAAGTAGCTAGCTTGTTGCTACCTGGATAGCTAACTAAACAATAGCTGGAACGACCCAGCGAACAGACGCGAACTGGCTGAATCGATTCAGTGGCTAGCTTTGCACTTAACTGGCTAACAATAGCTACTAAGGGTAAGTCATAACCTACATTTGTGTTTTGTTTTTACATACTGGTAACCAGAGTCGTTCAATGGAATTCGGGACATGGGTGACTAGTTAACATTAGCTTGGCTCTCTTTGTGTGTTCGTGCCGTGGGAGGAGGGGTTTTTCGTTGGCAGAGAGCAATGGCTAGCTAGTATGCTAACTATTCTAGCTAACTAACTGGCTGAATAAGTTGACGACGGACTCACTCAAACTGTCAAAACTAACCCAAAACTTTACACAACGTTAGACACGGACACGAATGATCTGCTCGGCGTGTTAACACACTGGTGGTTTGTTGTAGCCGAGTATTGGTGCTAAACCGTATTATTGGAGGCTGGCATGCTAGTTGGCTATGGCATCATAGGAATCGGTGCCCTGGACGGTTTTCACAGAAGAATACTGTACCAAGTTAGCTAGCTGAATAAACTAAGTTAATCTATTCCTAGAAAACATTGAACTGCTGTAGTTTACAACAATTATAATTTCTAAAGTGGAAGGTGGGAGAGTTATATTTGAGTGTTTCAGTGAAACGTAAGTGAGGGAGGCCCTGCTCTCTCGCTTTCCCAGATGTTTAGTTCATTTCATTCCGATCTCCTTTGCATTATTGTAGCCATTTTCTGTAGCCTGTCAACTATGTGTCTGTCTATCCCTGTTCTCTCCTCTCCGCACAGGCTATACAATTGCCTCACACACAACTGCCACTCTAACCTGGTGGTCCCTGCACGCACGACCCACGTGGAGTTCCAGGTCTCCGGCAGCCTCTGGAACTGCCGTTCTGCGGCCAACAAGGCAGAGTTCATCTCAGCCTATGCTACCCTCCAGTCCCTCGACTTCTTGGCGCTGACGGAAACATGGATTACCACAGAAAACACTGCTACTACTACTGCTCTCTCTTCGTCTGACCAGGTGTTCTCGCATACCCCGAGAGCATCTGGTCAGCGGGGTGGTGGCACAGGAATCCTCATCTCTCCCAAGTGGACATTCTCTCTTTCTCCCCTGACCCATCTGTCTATCTCCTCATTTGAATTCTATGCTGTCACAGTCACTAGCCCATTCAAGCTTAACATCTGTCACGCCCTGACTCAGGGGACTCTTATATGTTGAGTCAGGGTGTGTGTATTCTTTGTTTGTATATATTCTATGTTGTATATCTAGCATGTGTGGATCTATGTTGGCCGGTGTGGTTCCCAATCAGAGACAACGAGCGACAGCTGCCTCTGATTGGGAACCACACCTATTGGCACAGTCTATTGGCACAGTCTAGTTGTGGGATCTTGTTCCGGTTAAGGTATGTTGTGTGTGCTACCTTGGACTTCGTTTCCTTTGTTGTTTTGTCGTGTGTTTAACAGTTAAAATAAACATGTACGCATATCACGCTGCGCCTTGGTCTGTCCCGTCATTCAACGAACGTGACAGAAGATCCCACCAAACAAGGACCAAGCAGCGTGCCGAGAAGGAGCAAACACCTGGGACTCAACAAGAGGTTACGTTAGTAGATGTCCTCCTCGGTTGGGGGAGCATTACGGAGGAGGAGGCGATAAAGGAGGATGCCCAGGTAGGAGAGGAGAAACGGCGCAAACAGTGCCGACGACGGAGACCCGAGAGGCAACCCCAAAAATTTTTTTTGGGGGGGGCACACGGTGTGGACGACGAGGCAGCAGGAGGCCGTTAAAGGGCGGATCTGCAGGTTAGGAGAGGAGGCCACCATGTTACGTGGGCTATTGGTTCAGAGGGAGCAGGAGTTATTCGGTCAGAGGGAGGCGCTATAGGAGGCTGAAAGGGAGAAGGAAAGAGTAGAGGCACAGCGAGAGGAGCTGGATAGGCAGCAGAAGGAGCGGGGGTTAATAAAGGAACCCAGTCCTGCTCCTCGCACCAAGCCAGTGGTGCGCGTCGCCAGTCTGGCCCAGCCTGTTCCTGCTCCTCGCACCAAGCCAGTGGTGCACGTCGCCAGTCCGGCCCGGCCTGTTCCTGCTCCTCGCACCAAGCCAGTGGTGCGCGTCGCCAGTCCGGCCCGGCCCATTCCTGTCCCTCGCACCAAGCCAGTGGTGCGTGTTCCTAGTCCGGTCCGGCCCGTGCCTGCTCCTCGCACCAGACCAGTGGTGCATTTGTCCAGTCCGGCACGGCCCGTGCCCGTTCCACCGGTGCCTGGTCCGGCACCGGTCAGCTGCTCCACTCCGGAGCCAGGGCAGTCCGCTCCACCGGTGCCTGATCCAGTGCCGGTCAGCTGTTCCACTCCGGAGCCAGAGCTGTCCGCTCCACCGGTGCCTGATCCAGCTCCGGTCAGCTGCTCCACTCCGGAGTCAGAGCAGTCCGCTCCACCGGTGCCTGATCCAGCTCCGGTCAGCTGCGCCACTCCGGAGCCAGAGCATTCCGCTCCACCGGGGTCCAGTCCAGCTCCGGTCAGCGGCTCCACTCCGGAGCCAGAGCAGTCCGCTCCACCGGTGCCTGATCCAGCTCCGGTCAGCAGCTCCACTCCGGAGCCAGAGCAGTCCGCTCAACCGGTGCCTAGTCCAGCTCCGGTCCGTGGCTCCAGTCCAGACCATGACGTCAGCCCCTCTCCAGGTTCGGGGTCTCCCACACCAGGGTCCAGACATGGCCTGGCATATCGTGGGAGGAAGGAGAGGGGAAGTAGTGCGCCGAGGTCCAGACCAGACCAGGGGCGCAACAGGGAGGCGGAGAGTGAGAGGTCGTCACGCCCCAAGCCGGATCCGCCTCCGAGGCGGAATGCCCACCCGGCCCCTACCCTGTTATGTTTATGTAGTGCGGTCGGAGTCCGCACCTTTGGGGGTACTGTCACGCCCTGACTCAGGGGACTCTTATATGTTGAGTCAGGGTGTGTGTATTCTTTGTTTGTATATATTCTATGATGTATATCTAGCATGTGTGGATCTATGTTGGCCGGTGTTGGTCCCAATCAGAGGCAGCTGTCGCTCGTTGTCTCTGATTGGGGACAATACTTAAGCAGCCTATTGGCATGCTCTTCTTGTTCCAGTTAAGGTATGTTGTGTGTGCTACCTTGGACTTCACGTTTCGTTTCCTTTGTTGTTTTGTCGTGTGTTTAACAGTTAAAATAAACATGTACGCATATCACGCTGCGCCTTGGTCTGTCCCGTCATTCAACGAACGTGACAACATCCTTTTCATTTATCGCCCTCCAGGTTCCCTTGGAGAGTTCATCAATGAGCTTGACACCTTGATAAGTTCCTTTCCTGAGGATGGCTCACCCCTCACAGTTCTGGGTGACTTTAACCTCCCTACGTCTACCTTTGACTCATTTCTCTCTGCCTCCTTCTTTCCACTCCTCTCCTCTTTTGACCTCACCCTCTCACTGTCCCCCCCTACTCACAAGGCAGGCAATACGCTTGACCTCATCTTTACTAGATGCTGTTCTTCTACTAATCTCATTGCAACTCCCCTCCATGTCTCCGACCACTACTTTGTATTATTTTCTCTCTCGCTCTCCTCCAACACTACTCACTCTGCCCCTACTCAGATGGTAAATCGCCGTCGCAACCTTCGCTCTCTCTCTCCTCTTCCATCCTATCATCTCTTCCCTTTGCTCAATCCTTCTCCCTCCAATCTCCTGATTCTGCCTCCTCAACCCTCCTCTCCTCCCTTTCTGCATCCTTTGACTCTCTATGTCCCCTATCCTCCCGGCCGGCTCGGTCCTCCCCTCCTGCTCCATGGCTTGACGACTCCTTGCGAACTCACAGAACATGACTCCGGGCAGCCGAGCGGAAATGGAGGACCTGGCATCTTTTCACTCCCTCCTCTCTACATTTTCTTCCTCTGTTTCTGCTGCTAAAGCCACTTTCTACCACTCTAAATTCCAAGCATCTGCCTCTAACCCTAGGAAGCTCTTTTCCACCTTCTCCTCCCTACTGAATCCCCCGCCCCCCTCCTCCCTCTCTGTGGATGACTTCGTCAACCATTTTGAAAAGAAGGTTGACGACATCCGATCCTCATTTGCTAAGTCAAATGACACCGCTGGTCCTGCTCACACTGCCCTACCCTATGCTTTGACTTCTTTCTCCCCTCTCTCTCCAGATGAAATCTTGCGACTTGTGACGGCCGGCCGCCCAACAACCTGCCCGCTTGACCCTATCCCCTCCTCTCTTCTCCAGACCATTTCCGGAGACCTTCTCCCTTACCTCACCTCGCTCATCAACTCATCCTTGACCGCTAGCTATGTCCCTTCCATCTTCAAGAGAGCGAGAGTTGCACCCCTTCTCAAAAAACCTACACTCGATCCCTCCGATGTCAACAACTACAGACCAGTATCCCTTATTCTTTTCTCACCAAAACTCTTGAGTGTGCCGTCTTTAGCCAACTCTCTTGCTATCTCTCTCAGAATGACCTTCTTGATCCAAACCAGTCAGGTTTCAAGACTGGTCATTCAACTGAGACTGCTCTTCTCTGTGTCACAGAGGCTCTCCGCACTGCTAAAGCTAACGCTCTCTCCTCTGATCTCATCCTTCTAGACCTATCTGCTGCCTTTGATACTGTGAACCATCAGATCCTCCTCTCCACCCTCTCCGAGTTGGGCATCTCCGGCACGGCTCACTCTTGGATTGCGTCCTATCTGACAGATCGCTCCTACCAGGTGGCGTGGCAAGAATATGTCTCTGCACCATGTACTCTCACCACTGGTGTCCCCCAGGGCTCAGTTCTAGGCCCTCTCCTATTCTCGCTATACACCAAGTCACTTGGCTCTGTCATATCCTCACATGGCCTCTCCTATCATTGCTACGCAGACAACACACAATTAATCTTCTCCTTTCCCCCTTCTGATAACCAGGTGGTGAATTGCATCTCTGCATGTCTGGCAGACATATCAGTGTGGATGACGGATCACCACCTCAAGCTGAACCTCGGCAAGACGGAGCTGCTCTTCCTCCCGGGGAAGGACTGCCTGTTCCATGATCTCGCCATCACGGTTGACAACTCCGTTGTCCTCCTCCCAGAGTGCAAAGAGCCTTGGCGTGACCCTGGACAACACCCTGTCGTTCTCCGCTAACATCAAGGCGGTGACCCGATCCTGTAGGTTCATGCTCTACAGCATTCGCAGAGTACGACCCTGCCTTACACAGGAAGCGGCACAGGTCCTAATCCAGGCACTTGTCATCTCCCGTCTGGATTACTGCAACTCGCTGTTGGTTGGGCTCCCTGCCTGTGCCATTAAACCCCTACAACTCATCCAGAACACCGCAGCCCGTCTGGTGTTCAACCTTCCCAAGTTCTCTCACGTCACCCCGCTCCTCCGCACACTCCACTGGCTTCCAGTTGAATCTCGCATCTGCTACAAGACCATGGTGCTTGCCTACAGAGCTGTGAGGGGAACGGCATCTCCGTACCTTCAGGCTCTGATCAGTCTCTACACCCAAACGAGGGCATTGCCTTCATCCAACTCTGGCCTGCTGGCCCCCCTACCTCTGCGGAAGCACAGTTCCCGCTCAGCCCAGTCAAAACTGTTCACTGCTCTGGCACCCCAATGGTGGAACAAGCTCCCTCACGACACCAGGACAGCAGAGTCACTCACCACCTTCCGGAGACACTTGAAACCCCACCTCTTTAAGGAATACCTGGGATAGGATAAAGTAATCCTTCTACCCCCCCTTTCCCCACCCCAAAAATAAAATATAAAATAAAATATTGTAAAGTGGTTGTCCCACTGGCTATCATGAGGTGAATGCACCAAATTGTAAGTCGCTCTGGATAAGAGCGTCTGCTAAATGACGAACATTTATATGCTCACTCAACAGAGCTTTGAGTCCGTCTGAGCACCAACAACCCAACCCAATGCTAATATGCCAATCGCCAAAGCCCAGCCAAGCCCAGTCCAACCTACCCAGTCCAGTCCAGGGCACACATGACAATATGCAAAGTCTTTAAATGGCATGACAGGTTACCAGCCTGATTTAGCTCATATTAAAATGCCCCTTTTGTATGTTTAACTTTAAAACATAAAGACAAAAAACATGCAGAATGACATCATCAATAATGTCATGAGAAGAGTAGAGTCTGGTCGCAGGTCTGATGATGCAGAATGACATCATCAATAATGTCATGAGAAGAGTAGAGTCTGGTAGCAGGTCTGATGATGAAGAATGACATCATCAATAATGTCATGAGAAGAGTAGAGTCTGGTAGCAGGTCTGATGATGCTGAATAATCAGGAATGACGCCGGGACATAATAATATGATACTAATATAACACAGCAGATATGCTTAAGAGGGTTGACACAGCATTAGAACTTTCCACTGAACATTTCTATAAACCTTTCAAGGAGCTCATGATTAAAGGAACACCCAGTATTTCTCAGCTCAGAACTCTGTCTCACTAAACCACTGAGAAGACGTTTGGTTTTGGCTCTATTTCAGCTAATGTGCCCAAATAGCTGTGTCTGTGTCTGGAACTGGGTCTGGAACTGGGGCTGGGGCTGGAACTGGAGGTGGGGCTAGAACTGGGGTGGGCAGGAGAAGGCTGGTTACCATTACATGATCTGCGGCTGGCTTGGGCCTGTAATTCACAGAGGGGAAACAAATTGCTCTCCGGTCTCTCTTTTTCTGGTCTCTCTCTCTCTCTCTCTGGTCTCTCTGGTCTCTCTCTCTCTCTGGTCTCTGTTCTCTCTGGTCTCGCTCTCTCTCTGGTCTCTCTCTGTTCTCTCTGGCTTCTCTCTCTCTGGTCTCTCTCTGGTCTCTCTCTCTCTGGTCTCTCTCTCTCTAGTCTCTCTCTCTCTGGAAAAGAGAGAGAGAGGGGTAGAGATGAGAGAGGGGGTAGAGAGGAGAGAGAGCAAGAGAGGGGTAGAGAGAGTGGTAGAGAGGAAATATGGGGTAGAGAGAGGGGTAGAGAGAGGGGTAGAGCGGTAGAGAGAGGGGTAGAGAGGTAGAGAGAGGGGTAGAGAGGAGAGATGGGGTAGAGAGGGGTAGAGAAGTAGATAAAGGGGTAGAGAGAGAGAGGAGTGGGGTAGAGAGGAGAAAAACGGGTAGAGAGAGGGGTAGAGAGGAGAGAGAGAGGTAGAGAGAGGGGTGGAGAGAAAGGGTAGAGAGGAGAGAGGGGTAGAGAGAGTGTGGTAGAAAGGAGAGAAGGGTAGAGAGGAGAGAGAGGGTGGAGAGGAAAGAGGTGAGAGGGGTAGAGATGTAGACAGAGAGTGGTAGAAAGGAGAGAGCGGTAGAGAGGAGAGGGGGTAGAGCGAGAGGGGTAGAGAGGACAGAGGGGTGAGAGGAGAAAGAGGGGGAGAGAGTGGTAGAGAGGGGGTAGAGAGGAGGGTAGAGAGAGAGGGGCAGAGAGAGAGGGGCAGAGAGGAGAGAGGGGTAGAGAGGAGAGAGGGGCAGAGAGGAGAGAGGGGCAGAGAGGAGAGAGGGGCAGAGAGGAGAGAGGGGTAGAGAGGAGAGAGGGTTAGAGAGAGGGGCAGAGATGAGAGAGAGGTGGAGAGGAGAAAGACAGGTAGAGGGAGAAGGGTAGAGAGGAGAGAGGTGTAGAGAGAGAGGGATAGAAAGGAGAGAGGGGTAGAGAGGACAGAGAGGGGTAGAGATGAGAGCGAGAGAGGTAGAGAGAGAGGGGTAGAGAGGAGAGAAGGGCAGAGAGGAGAAAGGGGTAGAGAGAGGGGTAGAGAGGCCTTCATGGTCGAATAGCTGCAATGAAACCACTACTAAAGGACACCAATAAGAAGAAGTGACTTGCTTTGGCCAAGTGACTTGCTTTGGAAATTAGACCAGTGAAAATCTGTACTTTGGACTGAGTCCAAATTTGAGATTTTTGGTTCCAACCACCGTGTCTTTGTGAGACGCAAAATAGGTGAACGGATGATCTCCGCATGTGTGGTTCCTACCGTGAAGCATGGAGGAGGAGGTGTTATGGTGTGGGGGTGCTTTGCTGGTGACACTGTCAGTGATTTATTTAGAATTCAATGCACACTTAACCAGCATGGCTACCACAGCATTCTGCAGCGATACGCCATCCCATCTGGTTTGGGCTTAGTGGGATTATCATTTGTTTTTCAACAGGACAATGACCCAAAACACAGCTCCAGGCAGTGTAAGGGCTATTTGACCAAGAGGGAGAATGATGGAGTGCTACATCAGATGACCTGGCCTCCACAATCTCCTGACCTCAACCCAATTGAGTTGGTTTGGGATGAGTCGGACTGCAGAGTGAAGGAAAAGCAGCCAACAAGTGCTGAGCATATGTGGGAAAAGCATTCCAGGTGAAGCTATGGATTTACCCATTCACTGAACCTTCCTTTTTCTAGCCAGGACAATGGCAATAGAGACGAAACAAGACATACACATTATTATTTTGGAACTTCTGAGTGTAATGTTTACTGTTAATATTTATTGTACACTTTTGTTTACTCTCTACTTTACTTGCTTTGGCAATGTTAACATACAGAGAGAGAGAGAGAGAGAGAGAGAGAGAGAGAGAGAGAGAGAGAGAGAGAGAGAGAGAGAGAGAGAGAGAGAGAAGAGAGAGAGAGAGAGAGAGAGAGAGAGAGAGAGAGAGAGAGAGAGAGAGAGAGAGAGAGAGAGAGAGAGAGAGAGAGAGAGAGAGAAGAGAGAGAGAGAGAGAGAGAGAGAGAGAGAGAGAGAGAGAGAGAGAGAGAGAGAGAGAGAGCTCTCCAAGTTGGACAGTGGAACTATAGCTGAGAGGGTACAGTAAATCAGGGACTAGAGTCATTACAGGCCTCCACAGGACAGATGTAGGCTCCAGTAACAGCAGCACCATGCATCTGATTGTACCATTACATGGACACTGAACTAATGATCAGCCTTTTCTCTCTTGTCTCGGTCTCTCTGTGTCTCTCTCTCTTTCCCTCACATCACATGTTTTCATTGTATGGTTTAAGGATATCACTATGATGATATGTTATTGGTTGTGCAATTGTGACCTTTGTGTTTTTTATTTCACAATGTCTGTGAATGGGACATTTCTTACCATTATTTCCTCTCGTAGACAGCTACCTTTGGTGGTCCTCTCGTACAGTAGGTTTGTTTGTCATCTTTCCCCTGACGACCCCTTGCTTACCACCAGTCTAACAGAACCACAGGTACGCTATATATACAGCAGTATTTGGACACCCCTTCAAATTAGTGGATTTGGCTATTTCAGCCACACCCGTTGCTGACAGGTGTATAAAATCGAGCACACCACCATGCAATCTCCATAGACAAACATTGAAGTAGAATGTCCTTACTGAAGAGCTCAGTGACTTTCAACGTGGCACCTTAATAGGATGCCACCTTTCCAACAAGTCAGTTTCTCAAATTTCTGCCCTGCTAGAGTTTCCCCGGTCAACTGTAAGTGCTGTTACTGTGAAGCGGAAACGTCTAGGCGCAACAATGGCTCAGCCGCGAAGTGGAAGGTCACACAAGCTCACAGAACGGGACCACCAAGTGCTGAAGCATGTAGTACGTAAAAATCGTCTATCCTCGGTTGCAACACTCACTACCGAGCACAAGCACTGTTCGTCGGGAGCTTCATGAAATGGGTTTCCACGGCTGAGCAGCCGCACACAAGCCAAGCGTCGGCTGGAGTGCTGTAAAGCTCACCACTATTGGACTCTGGAGCAGTGGAAACGCGTTCTCTAGAGTGATGAATCACTCTTCACCATCTGGCAATCCGACATACAAATCTGGGTTTGGCAGATGCCAGGAGAACGCTACCTGCACCAATGCATAGTGCCAACTGTAAAGTTTGGTGGAGGTGGAATAACGGTCTGGGGCTGTTTTTCATGGTTCGGGCTAGGCCCCTTAGTTCCAGTGAAGGGAAATCTTAACGCTTCAGCTTACAATGACATTCTGGACGATTCTCTGCTTCCAACTTTTTGGCAACCGTTTGGGGAAGGCCCTTTCCTGTTTCAGCATGACATTGCCCCTGTCCACAAAGCGAGATCCATACAGAAATGGTTTGTCGAGATCGGTGTGGAAGAACATGACTGGCCTGCATAGAGTCCTGACCTCAACCCCATTGAACACCTTTGGGATGAATTGGAACGCCAACTGCGAGCCAGGCCTAATCGCCCAACATCAGTGTACGACCTCACTAATGCTCTTGTGGCTGAATGGAAGCAAGTCCCCACATCAATGTTCCAACATCTAGTGGAAAGCCATCCCAGAAGAGTGGAGGCTGTTATAACAACTCCATATTAATGTCCATGATTATGGAATGAGATGTTCGACGAGCAGGTGTCCACATACTTTTGGTCATGTATTGTATGTAGGTAGACTTTTATCACGGTCCCAATGCCATGCATAATCCTTAAATCTCTAACCCTTCTCCCAGACACATTTTCCATCTTCACAACAGCAAAATACCTCCCATCTATCAGTATGCAATAAAACCCAGACATTTAATAAACAACATGCGTCTAATATTGAACCCCCCCCTCCCAAGCCACTTATTAATAAATACGTCTAGAAAATATCATTAATTAAACATAAGCAATGAGACTGGCTTCTCAGCAGCCCATCTGCACCACTGTGGGGTAAAGGTTTAAGGTTAGAGGTAGTTAAAACATGGATGCCTGTGGGGAAGAATTATGAGACCAGACCTTGGTTCAAACAGTATTTGTCATCTTTCAAACACTTTGATTGTTTAATCAGCTTGGCCAGCAGTACCAGATCGGCACAGTTTACACGTTTGGCACTATTGGATTGGTTCTATCGCACAGGGCAAGTTCAATTGAGCTCAGCTGAAGCATTTGAAAGATAACAAATATAACTTGAACCCAGGTCTAGTATGAGACAGACGGAAGGTTTCCAGTGAGGTCCATGAATGATGGTGGGGCCCACAGGGTTTCCCCCCACAGCCCCAAGGGCAGTGATGAGCATCGCAGGGTGGTTTATGGGCATTCCTTAGTGGACAGAGCTGGGTGCTCTGTTGGACATCATGCGAAACACCCATGCAATACTCCAGCAAATGCTAGAGTGGTGGAATGCAACCTGTGCCACAGAAAATTCACAGTATGACTCACAGACTCTTTCCCTCTCCTCTCTCGGTTTGTTTCTCTCTCTCTCTTCTCTTCTCCATATGGTTTGCAGCATCTTTGAATTGTTAAGAGACACAACATGCATCACTGCTCCACATCCAAAGGGCATGGTTAGCATGTTTAGTGGCACTAGCCCACTCAGCTTCAAATAGCCTCCATCCAAAATTGCTGAATGGGGTTTGTGGAGAAGAAGTGAATGAATACCAGCCCAGTCAGTAACCACTAATCATGGAGTGATGAGTAATTTAGGCCAAACTCCACTGTTATGGCCAAGAGATCCAAGATCACACATCTTTCCTTTTAGGAAGGACTCTGGACAGGGCAAAGAGCTACCAGACTGCCCTTTATGTATACATTACCGGCTGACGTTTCCTACCAGAGATAGCTCTGATTCCACATGTTTGATTCTCAAAATAACCACCTGTATCGTAAATGAAAGTCATATTCTTCAAGTACACACAGTGACAAGTTTAGCTACCTATGTCTCTGACTGAGAATAATGAGTTTAGATTACCCACGTTTGGGAATCGCTTCCTTTTAGGTGGTTGTAGAATTTAACGGATCTTTTCTGGATTTTGATCAATAGCGGGTATCGGCCTATTTCTGCTCTGCATGCATTATTTTGTGTTTTACGTTGTACATTGAGGATATTTTTGCAGAATTCTGCCTGCAGAGTCTCTATTTGGTGTTTGTCACATTTTGTGAATTATTGGTTGGTGAGCGGACCCCAGACCTCACAACCATAAAGGGAATGGGTTCTATAACTGATTCAAGTATTTTTTGCCAGATCCTAATTTGTATGTCGAATTTTATGTTCCTTTTGATGGCATAGAAGGCCCTTTTGCTTTGTCTCTCAGATAGTTCACAGTTTTTGGAAGTTACCTGTGGCGCTGATGTTTAGTCCGATGTGTTTATAGTTTTTTTGTGTGCTCTAGGGCAACGGTGTCTAGATGGAATTTGTATTTGTGGCCCTGGCAACTGGACCTTTTTTCGAACACCATTGTTTTTTTCTTACTGAGATTTACTGTCAGGGCCCAGGTCTGAGAGAATCTGTGCAGAAGATCTAGGTGCTGCTGCAGGCAATCCTCTCCCTCTCCCTCTCCCTCTCCCTCTCCCTCTCCCTCTCCCTCTCCTTCCCTTCCCTTGTCTGGAAGCTTTTTCTCCCTCCTTCTTCCCCCCTCCATCCTGGTATTATGTATTTAAGCTGTCAGATCAAACATAATCCCCTGTAAAAACCAGGATAGTTCTCCTAATCAGCCAAATTGCGGAACGCCTGAGGGGAAGACTCCTCTTTCCTCTTCTCTCGTCTCATCTCGTCTCCTCTCCTCCTTTCTCTTCTCTTGTCTTTGCTGGAAGACATTACCTAATGGCACCAAACCAACCGTTACGCTCTTCATCATCGTTGTTACAAAACTGATGTCTCTGTTTTGTTTTTTTAAGGATTATTGGGGAAAAACTGACAGTTAATTATTTTCCACTCATGGAACGGTGCTATCTTGCGTGGTTCAATATTTACAGTCTGTAGGCTAGGTGTGTGTGTGGAAAATGCTGCTAAATTGCACTACAGTAATTGTGCTATTGAAAAGATGGAGGATGGATTATGTCTTAATATCTATTGATACTTGACATCCAACCAGAACCAGATTCCCAAGGTGGTTCCTCATATAACACGGAAGCAGTCTCTTCACATGGTTTTTGTTTTGTACATGTCCAAAATGGCACCCTATTCGCCATAAAGTGCACTATGTTTGACCAGAGTCCTGTGGGCCCTGGTCAAACTAGTGCAACACATAGGATGCCATTTGGGGCACATACTACATCCCTGGACCACAACGGCTCTCGCCTCTTTACCCGTGGTCCGCCACACTACCAATACAACCTGTCTCGACAGAGGTGAGATGGAGTGCATCAGAGATGAGCTTGAGACATACACTGAGTGTACAAACATAAAGAACACCTTAATAGAGTTGCACTCCCTTTTTCCCACAAAACAGCCTCAATTTGTCGTGGCATGGACTCTACAAGGTGTCGAAAGCGTTCCACAGGGATGCTGGCCCATGTTGACTCCAATGCTTCCCACAGCTGTCAAGTTGACTGGATGTCCTTTTTTGATACACACGGGAAGCTGTTGAGCGTGAAAAACCCAGCAGTGTTGCACTTCTTGACACAAACCGGTGCACCTGGCACCTACTATCATTCCCCGTTCAAAGGCACTTAAAACTTTTGTCTTGCCAGTTGGTCAGCGCATGCTCGGAGTACACGTCCTGGTAATCCATCTGGCCCTGCGGCCTTGTGAATGTTGACCTGCTTAAAATACTTACTCACATCGGCTACGGAGAGTGTGATCACATTGTAATCCGGAACAGCTGATGCTCTCATGCATGCATCAGTGTTACTTGCCTCGAAGCCAGCATAGAAGTGATTTAGCTCGTCTGGTAGGCTCGTGTCACTGGGCAGCACGCGGCTGTGCTTCCCTTTGTAGTCTGTAATAGTTTGCAAGCCCTGCCATATCCGACAAGCGTCGGAGCCGCTGTAGTATGATTTAATCATAGTCCTGTATTGACTCTTTGCCTGTTTGATGGCTCGTTGGAGGGCATAACGGGATTTCTAATAACCGTCCGGGTTAGTCCTGCTACTTGAAAGTGGCAGCTCTACCCTTTAGCTCAGTGTGGATGTTGCCTGTAATCCATGGCTTATGGTTGGGGTATGTACGTATGGTCACTGTGGGGACGACGTCATCGATGCACTTATTGATGAAGGTAGTGACTGATGTGGTGTACTCCTCAATGCCATCGGAAGAATCCTGGAACATATTCCAGTCCGTGCTAGCAAAACAGTCCTGTAGCTTATCATCTGCGTCATCTGACCACTTCCTTATTAACTGAGTCACTGGTGCTTCCTGCTTTAGTGTTTGCTTATAAGCAGGAATCAGGAGGATAGAATTATGGTCAGATTTGCCAAATGGAGGGCGAGGGAGAGCTTTGTACGTGTCTCTGTGTGTGGAGTAAAGGTGGTCTAGAGTTTTTTTTTCTCCTCTGGTTGCGCATTTAACAGAAATTAGGTAGAACAGATTTAAGTTTCCCTGCATTAAAGTCCCCGGCCACTAGGAGCACTGTCTCTGGATGAGCATTTTCCAGTTTGCTTATGGCTTTATACAGCTCATTGAGTGCAGTCTTAGTGCCAACATCGGTTTGTGGTGGTAAATAGACAGCTATGAAAAATATAGATGAAAACTCTCTTGGTAAATAGTGTGGTCTGCAGCTTATCATGAGATACTCTACCTCAGGCGAGTATAACCTTGAGACTTCCTTAATATTAGATTTCGTGCACCAGCTGTTGTTTACAAATATACACAGACCGCCACCCCTTGTCTTACCGGAGTTAGCCGTTCTATCCTGCCGATGTAGCGTATATCCCGCCAGCTGTATGTTATCCAGGTTGTCGTTCAGCCACGACTCGGTGAAACATAAGAAATTACAGTTTTTAATGTCCCGTTGGTAGGATATCCGTGCTCGCAGGTCGTCCATTTTGTTTTCCAATGATTGTACGTTGGCTAATAGGACTGATGGAAGATGCAGATTACTCGCTCGCCGTCGGATGCATACAAGGCACCCCGACCTACGTCCACTATATCTCTGTCCCTTTCTCATTCGAATGACGGGGATTTGGGCCTTGTCGGGTGTCTGTAGAATGTCCTTCGCATCCGACTTGTTGAAGAAAAATCTTTGTCCAATACAAAGTGAGTAATCGCTGTCCTGATATCCAGAAGCTCTTTTTGGTCATAAGAGATGGTGGCAGAAACATTACGTACAGAATAAATTACAAATAACGTGAAAAAACACACATAATAGCACAATTGGTTAGGGGGCCGTAAAATGGCAGCCATCTCCTCCTGCGCCATTTTTTCACTATCCATGTCTCAATTGTCTCAAGGCTTAAAAATGCTTCTTTAACCTGTCTTCTCCCCTTCACCTACACTGATTGAAGTGGATTTAATAAGTGACATCAATAAGATGAGACATCTTATTGAATGAGCAGATGGAATGAGCAGATGTTCTTAATGTTTTGTTCACTCAGTGTATATCATTCCACTGCTTCTTTGGAAGTAACCACCTCCTCCTCCTCCTCCTCCTCCTCCAGCCCCTCCTCCACCTCCTCCTCTTCCACCTCCTCTCCTCCTACTCCCACTCCCTCCCCCTTTATTTCAGAGCTGAAATGAAATCTCAGAGAACTATATGGAATGAAAAACGATAATAATGTAATCTATTAAAAGAGGCGAGCAACCAGTACTGTCATCAGTCTTTCTATGTAATGACTTTGTGAAAAAAAGAAGGCTATTTTACTCAAAGAGCAAAATTGTCTAAGCTTTTTCTTTGATTGCTTTTATTCTTGTTCACTCCATACCTCTCTCTGGGTCTGGTTAGGAGGACTTTTGGGCCATTGTATGGTCAGAGTGTTTCAGCCCATAGCAACACTCAGGCCCTGTACTCTGGGTTAATGCTGGGTTAAAAACTAATATTGGACAGAACACACAATATTTCCCTGCCTGTTGGGCTGTTGGGTTATTGATGCTAGGTTATTGAGCTATGACCCACCGGGTCAGATCAGAAGACTGGAGGTGTGGCTTAGTAGGGGTGTGGCTTTCAAATAGTTATTTTTGGCCACCCGTGAGAGTAAATGTAATTCCGGTTCGTGTTCTGTTGTATCGTCATCACATCTTAGGAAGCCCCAAGTCTCTTTACTTACATGTTATGGTTGAGCACGGACACCTTTGTAGCGTTAATTAGGTATTGAATTTAAACAAAAGAGTATGAGTTCCTTAAGTGCCTATACGTATCCCAATGTTGGGAGAGTTACCACTTATAATATTTAAATAGTTATGTTAGAATGACATTTACTCTCACAGGTGGCCAAAAGTAACTATCTGAAAGCCACGCATCCAGAAAATATCCCCTATTACCCAAACACAAATGGTTAATTTAACCATTAGTTGTTGTTTTTTCACTTTCATACTGGGTTGATGTTTTTAATAATATGCCATTTAGCAGACGCCTTTATCCAAAGCGACTTACAGTCATGTGTGCATACATTTTTACGTATGGGTGGTCCCGGGGATCGAACCCACTACCCTGGCGTTACAAGCGCCATGCTCTACCAATTGAGCTTTAATGTAATCCATAGGTTATTTTCAGGAGGCATGGCCATTGGGGGTGTGGCTTTCAGAACATTATTTTTGGCTACCCATGAGAGTAAATGTCATTCCTGTTCATCATGTTAAGTTTGTACACTGCTTATTTTCCTTCAAGATTTGTGCTTTTTACATATTTTTATATAAATTGAATAACATTATTATTTAAATATGTTAACAAAGTGGTAACTATCCCAACATTGGGATACGTATAGGCACTTGAGGAACTCATAGCTCAGTTGGTAGAGCATGGCGCTTGCAACGCCAGGGTTGTGGGTCTGATTCCCACAGGGGGCCAGTATGAAAAATGTATGCACTCACTAACTGTAAGTCGCTCTGGATAAGAGCGTCTGCTAAATGACTAAAATGTAAAATGCAAATGTAATACTCTTGTGTACACCTAATTAAAGCTACAAAGTGTCAGTGCTCAACCTTAACATGTGATGGCAGTACAACGGAACAGATGCACCAGAATTACATTTAATCTCACGGGTGGCCAAAAATAACTATCTGCAACCATGCCCCTACTAAGCCATGCCTCCAGAAAACAACCCAACTAAGTGAGTGACCCCACTGGCTGGGTCAAAATAACTCAACGTGTGTTCTGTCCACTATTTACCTAGAGCTAGATTGCTTTTAACCCAGCCTTTTTTAGAGTGTGGTCAAAAGTAGTGCACTACAGTATATTGAGAATAGGGTGCCATTTGGGATGCAACCTGAGTGCAGGTCGTTGTACTATCGTAGCTCAGGAAACTGGTCAGTAGTGTAGAGGCAGTAAGCAGTGCTGCGTCTGCTATCTTCAAGGAGGCCTCAGGTTCATAACCCCAGCTAGTCACATCCTCGTATCCATTTACACACTGCTTATTCACTGTATTGGCTCAGGAGGAGGGTGGCTGTTCACAGATGTGACACATACAGCTGAAGTTGGAAGTTTACATACACCTTAGCCAAATACATTTAAACTCAGTTTTTCACAATTCCTGACATTTAATCCTAGTAAAAATTCCCTGTTTTAGGTCAGTTAGGATCACCACTTTATTTTAAGAATGTGAAATGTCAGAATAATAGTAGAGAGAATGATTTATTTCAGCTTTTATTTCTTTCATCACATTCCAGTGGGTCAGAAGTTTACATACAATCAATTAGTATTTGGTAGCATTGCCTTTTAAATTGTTTAACTTGGTTCAAACGTCTCGGGTAGCCTTCCACAAGCTTCCCACAATAAATTGGGTGAATTTTGGCCCATTCATCCTGACAGAGCTGGTGGAAATGCTCGCACATGCTTTTTCAGTTCTGCCCACAAATGTTCTGTAGGATTGAGGTCAGGGCCTTGTGATGGCCACTCCAATACCTTGACTTTGTTGTCCTTAAGCCATTTTGCCACAACTTTGGAAGTATGCTTGGGGTCATTGTCCATTTGTCCAATGTGCGATCAAGCTTTAACTTCCTGACTGATGTCTTGAGATGTTGCTTCAATATATCCACATAATTTTCCTTCCTCATGATGCCATCTATTTTGTGAAGTGCACCAGTCCCTCCTGCAGCAAAGCACACCCACAGCATGATGCTGCCACCACCGTGCTTCATGGTTGGGATGGTGTTCTTCGGCTTGCAAGCCACCCCCTTTTTCCACCTTTACATAACGATGGTCATTATGGCCAAACAGTTATATTTTTGTTTCATCAGACCAGAGGACATTTCTCCAAAAAGTACGATCTTTGTCCCCATGTGCAGTTGCAAACCATAGTCGGGCTTTTTTATGGCGGTTTTGGGGCAGTGGCTTCTTCCTTGCTGAGCGGCCTTTCAGGTTATGTCGATATAGGACTTGTTTTACTGTGGATATGGATACTTTTTTACATGTTTCCTCCAGCATCTTCACAAGGTCCTTTGCTGTTGTTCTGGGATTTATTTGCACGTTTCGCACCAAAGTACGTTCATCTCTAGGAGACAGAACGCATCTCCTTCCTGAGCGGTATGACGGCTGCGTGGTCCCATGGTGTTTATACTTGCGTACTATTGCTTGTACAGATGAACGTGGTACCTTCAGGCGTTTGGAAATTGCTCCCATGGATGAACCAGACTTGTGGAGGTTTACAATTTTCTTTCTGGGGTCTTGGCTGAGATCCTTTGATTTTCCCATGATGTCAAGCAAAGAGGCACTGAGTTTGAAGGTAGGCTTTGAAATACATCCACAGGTACACCTCCAATTGACTCAAATGATGTCAGTTAGCCTATCAGAAGCTTCTAAAGCCATGACATCATTTTCTGGAATTTTCCAAGCTGTTTAAAGGCACAGTCAACTTAGTGTATGTAAACTTCTGACCCACTGGAATTTGATACAGTGAATTATAAGTAAAATAACATGTCTTTAAACAATTGTTGGAAAAATTACTTGTGTCATGCACAAAGTAGATATCCTAACCGACTTGCCAAAACTATAGTTTGTTAACAAGACATTTGTGGAGTGGTTGAAAAACGAATTTTAATGACTCCAACCTAAGTGTATGTAAACTTCTGATATCAACTCTAAGTGGAAGTTAAACCTCGACCAGTTCTGTCCAGATCCGGACATCTTTCAGCTGACATCACCTGAGGACTATTCTGCTTGTCATCAGTATCTCAATGATCTCAGAGCTTCTTCCATGTTTTTCCATGTTGAGTTTGAAAAGCATTGCTGTTGGTGGTGTTCTTAGAGTTGTTTCTGGATTCAAGGCAAGTATACAAGTTAATTTTCAAGTTGGAAAGGTAAACCAAAAAGCCCCCTATAAGAGTGTAAAGCCAGAGAACACATGCATGCATTTATTCAGATTTATTCAGATTGCAGATCATTTGGTTTTACACCAAGCAGCAAAATATGCTTGGCGTATGTTTAATTTATTTCATAGTAAAATAGTTTACGCTAGTTCATCTGGTCCTCTGAAGATGATCATAATTCAGTGGGAAATTATCAAATTACTTACTGCCGTGTCTTCCAAGTCCAACATTCAAAGCAAAGCCCTTCTCCCTCCTTAATAAACCGACTGAGGCCGGGTGAAGAGTTTTTTTTATTATTAGCCTACGCTAGCTGGTAGTCAATCTGTGGAACTTGGGCTAGCCAAAACAAGAAAGAAGAAGAAGAGAAGAACTGGTCAAGGTCTTGGACGATGAATCGATTAGAGGAGGGGAAACCATGGGAGAAAGAGCAGAGAATAGCTATTGTAAATCTAACCATGGCCAAGTTCAAGGCAGTTCCTTCATGTTGCATGGCCTTGGTGTTCTCTCTGCTTCTGATTGCAGCTGGATGGGAAGGAAGACACCTCTGGATGGGTGACTCGTCACTTGGAGTCAGGCCTCGCTGACCGCTTTTTCAGCTTCAAAGAGAATGGACCATCTGCATAGTACTTGACAGGTACTTTATGTGTTTCTTCCTAGAGCCTATGTGTCAAGCTTTCGCCAGTTACTTTAATGTTTGCAATACATAAAAAATAAATATTGATGAATTATCATGTTGATTACTAATGCATCTTAACAACACATCTTATAGTTCTTGGATGCGTCCAAAATGGCACTATATTCCCTATATAGTGCATTATTTTTTCACCAGATACCTATGGGCCTTGGTCAATGTAGTGCACTACATATGGAATGGGGTGCAATTGTCTTTCTAACATCTACCTTCTTATGCCTCAGTGCACTGTCCTCAGTGTTGCTTGTATACGCCTCCAAGACATTCGTACTCTAAGCCCAGATGAAGGTGGTGATTATTTTTCCTCCACGTCCCTGCACCTACCCCCATCATCTCCACTGGTCTCAATCCTCACGGGTGGCCTGTCCAGCGTCACCTGGGTTTTCCATCTTGATCGGATGAAAAGGGGCACTGTTTCCGTGGCAACGGATGTTGTGTTTATGTACACGCAGTGGTTTCGGGAGCCAGGGGGTTTCAGGATGAGGAAATTAATCACCATGGGGAAATACAGGTCACTGTGATGGGGGGCTCAGGGGAGTAGCAACCGCCCCACTGGGGGAACCACTCAGACTTCCACTGCCACCTATCCACCCTGGTTCCCCTCTAGTTATGATTAGAAACCATAACATCATGCTTCACTATCACATTGTGTCCACATTCATTCAGCCTCCACGGCTTATCAACCTGTTTGTGTGACTAGACTGGGGCCCTGTTACCCCTCTAAATGACAAGGGGTTTTAGAGGTGTAATCATCCACATGGACTGATCACATGGACTGATCACATGGACTGATCACAAAGGTCCCTATCTTCCTCTGAAATGGTCATCAGGAAGGTGTTTGTGTGTGTGTGTGTGTGTGCGCGTCGGTTCTGGATATTTGATGGTTCGCCTCATGTAGCCTCAGGCCTGTTCAGGGCCCCCAATGATGGTTGATTTGTTCCAACAAGACCAGTCACTGCTCAGGGTCATTAACGGTATTACAGGACGGTAACAACTTAATACTTCCTAGTCTACCTAGAAACAAAAAGGGTTCTGCTGCAGGCACAGCCAAAGAATCCTACATGGTTATACAGTGAGGGAAAAAAGTATTTGATCCCCTGCTGATTTTGTACGTTTGCCCACTGACAAAGAAATGATCAGTCAATAATTTTAATGGTTGGTTTATTTGAACAGTGAAAGACAGAATAACAACAACAAAATCCAGAAAAACACATGTAAAACATTTTATAAATTGATTTGCATTTTAATGAGGAAAATAAGTATTTGACCCCCTCTCAATCAGAAAGATTTCTGGCTCCCAGGTGTATTTTATACTCTTAAAGGGAGTGCTCCTAATCTCAGCTTGTTACCTGTATAAAAGACACCTGTCCACAGAAGCAATCAATCAATCAGATTCCAAACTCTCCACCATGGCCAAGACCAAAGAGCTCTCCAAGGATGGCAGGGACAAGATTGAAGACCTACACAAGGCTGGAATGGGCTACAAGACCATCGCCAAGCAGCTTGGTGAGAAGGTGACAACAGTTGGTGCGATTATTCGCAAATGGAAGAAACACAAAAGACTTGTCAATCTCCCTCGGCCTGGGGCTCCATGCAAGATCTCACCTCGTGGAGTTGCAATGATCATGAGAACGGTGAGGAATCAGCCCAGAACTACACGGGAGGATCTTGTCAATGATCTCAAGGCAGCTGGGACCATAGTCACTAAGAAAACAATTGGTAACACACTATGCCGTGAAGGACTGAAATCCTGCAGCGCCCGCAACGTCCCCCTGCTCAAGAAAGCACATATACAGGCCCGTCTGAAGTTTGCCAATGAACATCTGAATGATTCAGAGGAGAACTGGGTGAAAGTGTTGTGGTCAGATGAGACCAAAATGGAGCTCTTTGGCATCAACTCAACTCGCCGTGTTTGGAGGAGGAGGAATGCTGCCTATGATCCCAAGAACACCATCCCCACCCGCAAACATGGAGGTGGAAACATTATGCTTTGGGGGTGTTTTTCTGCTAAGGGGACAGGACAACTTCACCACATCAAAGGGACGATGGACGGTAACATGTACCGTCAAATCTTGGGTGAGAACCTCCTTCCCTCAGCCAGGGCATTGAAAATGGGTCGTGGATGGGTATTCCAGCATGACAATGACCCAAAACACACGGCCAAGGCAACAAAGGAGTGGCTCAAAAAGAAGCACATTAAGGTCCTGGAGTGACCTAGCCAGTCTCCAGACCTTAATCCCATAGAAAATCTGTGGAGGGAGCTGAAGGTTCGAGTTGCCAAACGTCAGCCTCGAAACCTTAATGACTTGGAGAAGACCTGCAAAGAGGAGTGGGACAAAATCCCTCCTGAGATGTGTACAAACCTGGTGGCCAACTACAAGAAATGTCTGACCTCTGTGATTGCCAACAAGGGTTTTGCCACCAAGTACTAAGTAATGTTTTGCAGAGGGGTCAAATACTTATTTCCCTCATTAAAATGCAAATCAATTTATAACATTTTTGACATGCATTTTTCTGGATTTTGTTGTTGTTATTCTGTCTCTCACTGTTCAAATAAACCTACCATTAAAATTATAGACTGATCATGTCTTTGTCAGTGGGCAAACGTACAAAATCAGCAGGGGATCAAATACTTTTTTCCCTCACTGTCGGTAGCCGCTTTTCTTCTAAGACTGTACAGCACTCATGTTCCAAAAAATAATCTCTTAGGTATAATATAATCAGCCCAAACTCTAGAGGATTATGTGCTGTCAAACCATATTTACAATGTTGAAATTATGGCATGGCGTTGCATTTTATTTCTGTGGCAATTTCCAACCGTCCACTAGGGGCAAGGCGAGTGTCTGTTTCCATCTAGTCCAAGAGTCTCCAACCCTGTTCCTGGAGAGCTACCCTCCTGTTGGTTCACTTCAACCCTATTCCCGGAGAGCTACCCTCCTGTAGGTCTTCACTCCAACACTAGTTGTAACTAACTTCATTCAGTTTATGAACCAGCTGGTTATAAGAATCAGGTGAGCTAGATTAGGGTTGGAGTGAAAACTTACAGTAACAGGGTTGGAGAGCCTGTAGGCTCGCGACAAGCTAGGGTGTTGTGGATGGGGTTGAGGATGGGCTAATCCTAGTTCTAGGCACTCCTTTTTAAATTTTAGTTGTTCTTTTTTAACTCTATCCCAAACCTTAATCCTAACCTTAACCACTCAGAATTATTGACAGCTAACATATGGCAAACTACAAAACATGTATTGAACTCTTAAGACTACAGTCCCCGATTCCGGGCACTAGAATTACTGGTACTTACTGATAATATGTTTACATGATTTATTTTATTAATATCCTACCGTTTTATAAGTCAAACGTGTCTCTGGCTCCATCCAGTGGTCAGCTATGTCATTAATGTCCATTTTGTTAGCTCTTTGCCACATTTTTTACATTTTAGTCATTTAGCAGACGCTCTTATCCAGAGCGACTTAGTAGTCACGTCAAAAGAGCAGTCCTTAGAAAAGAGTGTGACACAGACAAGACACAGACATCGCTGGATTCCTATCGAGCAGACAGTTCTAAATATATAACTTTCATAGCTGTATGATAAAGAATGTGACCTACACACTTCCGTACCCCTTTCCTGCAGTCAAATGACCAAATGGCCCTCTAGTGGCCTTGTGGGTGGTATGTTATTAATATTTTTTTGAATTTCATAATTGATGAACATTATTTCATATAACCCGCAGAAAATCTGATGTTGCTATGTCAAACGGTTTTGTTATATTTCATTCTTCTGTGACGTATATAAAGTGTAATATTGGGATGCAAACTCAAAATGTAATACATTTCAACTCTATATTTTACATTTACATTTTTGTCATTTAGCAGACGCTCTTATCCAAAGCGACTTACAGTTAGTGAAACATTATATATTTTTTTGTTCATACTGGCCCCCCGTGGGAATCGAACCCACAACCCTGGCGTTGCAAGCGCCATGCTCTACCAACTGAGCTACACGGGGCCCATGGTACAGGTGGCTTCTTTTTGTAAGCCCATAACCATGTGTGAGGTGTATAATTTTATTTCAAAGTAGATTTGTTTAAGACTAATAAGAAGCACTCTGTGTGACCCTGATTTAGCCCACTGAGGTAAAAGGTTAAACCTAAAATAAGTAAAGAAGTAATTTTGTGGAAGTCCAAAACATTCAGTAGAACCAATAAAAAGTGCTATTTTCACAGCACATCTCCCCTTGTCGATAGGGTGGACAAACGCTGTTTAAATGGCCAAAATGTTGATTTAGACGTTCACAAATTAAACAAATTATGACTATCACTAATGTCATGATATTTTGGGTAAAGTAATAAAGAAGGTGAATTATTTTGGGTAGATGTTTCTAAAACTGATTGTAACTGTATAGACACAAATTATAAAGTATTGTTCATTCACATGTTATGAATTCACTATGATATCATCATATTTGTTTGTTGTATTATACTACTGTTATATCATATGGGTTGAAAAGTTTTTTTTCTCAAACATAAATAAACAATTTCAAATGAAAGCCAAAGGGGAAACTACTACATTATTCAAAATATTGCCTTCTTGCTAGATGGATGAATAAAATGTTTGTCAGCTCAAGAGGTTTTTAAAAAGGGCAAGACAAGCCATATCTCTGTTGACTGCAGTTATGTCAAATATGTCCATTTTCTTTGGAGGTTGCGTTGGATATCTCATTTCTTGAGGTTTAGTTTTTTTGTTGTTTCTGTTTTCTCAGCGCCAGGTCATTTCGTACTAAGGAGAGTTGGTCTCAGACTAAGACTCATTCTTCTGAAGTTTGTCTGGGTATTTTTACTCCCTGAGGGGCTTTCCAGTTATCTTGCTTGCGGTTTGGCATTTTCTTAACTCATTCATTGATTTCAGTGGTGCCGTTGCTACAGTGGGGAAAAAAAGTATTTAGTCAGCCACAAATTGTGCAAGTTGTCCCACTTAAAAAGATGAGAGAGGCCTGTAATTTTCATCATAGGTACACGTCAACTATGACAGACAAAATTAGATTTTTTTTCTCCAGAAAATCACATTGTAGGATTTTTTATGAATTTATTTGTGAATTATGGTGGAAAATAAGTATTTGGTCAATAACAAAAGTTTCTCAATACTTTGTTATATACCCTTTGTTGGCAATGACACAGGTCAAACGTTTTCTGTAAGTCTTCACAAGGTTTTCACACACTGTTGCTGGTATTAGGGCCCATTCCTCCATGCAGATCTCCTCTAGAGCAGTGATGTTTTGGGGCTGTCGCTGGGCAACACAGACTTTCAACTCCCTCCAAAGATTTTCTATGGGGTTGAGATCTGGAGACTGGCTAGGCCACTCCAGGACCTTGAAATGCTTCTTACGAAGCCACTCCTTCGTTGCCCGGGCGGTGTGTTTGGGATCATTGTCATGCTGAAAGACCCAGCCACGTTTCATCTTCAATGCCCTTGCTGATGGGAGGAGGTTTTCACTCAAAATCTCACGATACATGGCCCCATTCATTCTTTCCTTTACACAGATCAGTCGTCCTGGTCCCTTTGCAGAAAAACTGCCCCAAAGCATGATGTTTCCACCCCCATGCTTCACAGTAGGTATGTGTTCTTTGGATGCAACTCAGCATTCTTTGTCCTCCAAACACGACGAGTTGAGTTTTTACCAAAAAGTTATATTTTGGTTTCATCTGACCATATGACATTCTCCCAATCCTCTTCTGGATCATCCAAATGCACTCTAGCAAACTTCAGACGGGCCTGGAAAAGTACTGGCTTAAGCAGGGGGACACATCTGGCACTGCAGGATTTGAGTCCCTGGCGGCGTAGTGTGTTACTGATGGTAGGCTTTGTTACTTTGGTCCCAGCTCTCTGCAGGTCATTCACTAGGTCCCCCCGTGTGGTTCTGGGATTTTTGCTCACTGTTCTTGTGATCATTTTTACCCCACGGGGTGAGATCTTGCGTGGAGCCCCAGATTGAGGGAGATTATCAGTGGTCTTGTATGTCTTCCATTTCCTAATAATTGCTCCCACAGTTGATTTCTTCAAACCAAGCTGCTTACCTATTGCAGATTCAGTCTTCCCAGCCTGGTGCAGGTCTACAATTTTGTTTCTGGTGTCCTTTGACAGCTCTTTGGTCTTGGCCAAAGTGGAGTTTGGAGTGTGACTGTTTGAGGTTGTGGACAGGTGTCTTTTATACTGATAACAAGTTCAAACAGGTGCCATTAATACAGGTAACGAGTGGAGGACAGAGGAGCCTCTTAAAGAAGAAGTTACAGGTCTGTGAGAGCCAGAAATCTTGCTTGTTTGTAGGTGACCAAATACTTATTTTCCACCATAATTTGCTAATAAAATCATTAAAAATCCTACAATGTGATTTTCTTGATTTTTTTTCCTCAATTTGTCTGTCATAGTTGACGTGTACCTATGATGAAAATTACAGGCCTCCCTCATCTTTTTAAGTGGGAGAACTTGCACAATTGGTGGCTGACTAAATACTTTTTTCCCCCCACTGTACTATATGTGCAAATAGAGATACTGGGGTGCAAATGAGCAAAATAAATAACAATATAGTGATGAGGTAGTTGGGTGGGCTAATTTCAGATGGACTGTGTACAGGTGCAGTGATCGGTAAGGTGCTCTGACAACTGATGCTTAAAGTTAGTGAGGGAGATAAGAGTCTCCAGCTTCAGAGATTTTTGCAATTCGTTCCAGTCATTGGCAGCAGAGAACTGAAAGGAATGGCGGCCAAAGGAGGTGTTGGCTTTGGGGATGACCAGTGAGATATGCCTGCTGGAGCGCATACTATGGGTGGGTGTTGCTATGGTGACCAATGAGCTAAGATAAGGTGGGGATTTGCCTAGCAGTGATTTATAGATGGCTTGGAGCCAGTGGGTTTGACAACGAACATGTAATGAGGACCAGCCAACAAGAGCGTACAGGTCACAGTGGTGGGTAGTGTATGGGGCTTTGGAGACAAAACGGATGGCACTGTGATAGACTACATCCAATTTGCTGAGTAGAGTGTTGGAGGCTATTTTGTAAATGACATCGCCAAAGTCAAGGATCGGTGGGATAGTTCGTTTTACGAGGGCATGTTTGGCAGCATGAGTGAAGGAGGCTTTGTTGCGAAATAGGAAGCCGATTCTGGATTTAACTTTGGATTGGAGATTCTTAATGTGAGTCTGGAAGGAGAGTTTACAGTCTAACCAGACACCTAGGTATTTGTAGTTGTCCACATACTCTAGGTCAGACCCGTCGAGAGTAGTGATTCTAGTCGGGTGGGCGGGTGCCAGCAGCGTTCGATTGAAGAGCATGCCTTTAGTTTTACTAGTGTTTAAGAGCAGTTGGAGGCTAATGGAGGAGTGTTATATTGCATTGAATCTCATTTGGAGGTTTGTTAACACAGTGTCCAATGAAGGGCCAGATGTATACAAAATGGTGTTGTCTGCGTAGAGTTGGATCTGAGAGTCACCAGCAGCAAGAGCGACATCATTGATATACACGGAGAAAAGAGTTGGCCCAAGAATTGAACCCTGTGGCACCCCCATAGAGACTGCCAGAGGTCCAGGCATTAGGCCCTCCGATTTGACACATTGAACTCTATCTGAGAAGTAGTTGGTGAACCAGGCGAGGCAGTCATTTGAGAAACCAAGGCTATTTAGTCTGCCAATAAGAATGCGGTGGTTGACAGAGTCGAAAGCCTTGGCCAGGTCGATGAAGACGGCTGCACAGTACTGTCTATTATCGATTGCGGATATAATATCGTTTAGGACCTTGAGCGTGGCTGAAGTGCACCCATGACCAGCTCGGAAACCGGATTATATAGCGGAGAAGGTACGGTGGGATTCGAAATGGTCGGTGATCTGTTTGTTAAGATAACGTCCCTTTCCTGCTACGACGTTACATTCGATTGATTCTGAGATTGTGGAGCTTACATGAGTTCCAGCAGTATTGCTATATGATTGTGTCAGACCTATGGTCCAGCAGCATCAAATCAAATCTAAAATCTAAAATGTTATTGGTCGCATACACATATTTAGCAGATGTTATTGCAGGTATAGCGAAATGCTTTCTAGCTCTGTTTTTCTTTTTCATTTCTATAATTGTAAAGCAACTTTGAGTTTTTGAAAAGCGCTATAAAAGTCCCACGTATTATTATTATTATTAATATTATTAACAGCGCAGTAATATCTAACAATACACAGCAATACACACAAATCTAAAATGTAAAATAATGGAATTAAAAAATATAGAAATATTGGAGTACGGAATATAAAAACATATGCATATGATGGGCTGTACAGACATTATGAACAGTATATGGATAGAATATGTAGTATATCTATAGAATATGTAGGATAGAATAGTATACTGTATGTACAGCAATAGTTAAATAGGATAGGCCTTGACTAGAATACAGTACAGTATATACATATGAAGTGGGTAAAACAGTATGGAAACGTTATTAGTGGCTAGTGTTCCATTATTAAAGTGACCAGTGTTCCATGACTATGTACATAGGGCAGCAGCCTCTAAGGTGCCGGGTTGAGTAACCGGGTGGTAGCCGGCTAGTGACAGTGACTAAAGTTCAGGGCAGGGGACACTCTTAGAAAAAAAGGTGCTATCGAGAACCTAAAAGGGTTCTTCAGCTGTCCCTATAGGATAATCCTTTGAAGAACCCTTTAAGTTCCATGTAGAACCCTTTTGGGTTCCATGTGGAACCCTTTCAAAGGGTTCTACATGAAACCCAAAAGGGTTATCCTATGGGGTCAGCCGAAGAACCCTTTTGGAACCCTTTTTTCTAAGAGTGTACTGGGCGGATGGCCTTGAGAAACCTGTACTGGGGGCACCTGTACTGACCTCGCCTTCTGGACGGTACCGGGGTGAACAGGCTGTTGCTCGGTTGGCTGAGGTCCTTGATGGCCTTCCTGTGAAAAAGGGTGCTGTAGATGTCATGAAGGGCAGGCAATGTGCCCCCGGTGATGCGTTGGGCAGACTGCACCACCCTCTGGATAGCCCTGCGGTTGCAGACGGTACAGTTGCCATACCAGGTGGTGATACAACCCAACAGGATGCTCTCAAAGGTGCATCTGTAGAAGTTTGTGAGGGTCTTAGGGGCCAAGCCACATTTCTTCAGCCTCCTGTTGTGTATGCCAAGGAACTGTAAGCTTTTAACTTTCTCCACTACAGCCCGTCGATGTGGAAGGGGGCATGCTACCTCTGCTGTCTCCTGAAGTCCACGATCAGCTCCTTCGTTTTGTTGACGTTGCGGGAGAGGGTATTTTCCTGTCACCACTCCTCCAGGGTCCTCACCTCCTCCATGTAGGCTGTCTAGTTGTTGTTGATAATCAGGCCTACCACTGTTGTATCGTCTGCAAACTTGATGATTGAGTTAGAGACATGCGTTGCCACGCAGTCATGGGTGAACAGGGAGTACAGGAGGGGGCTGAGCATGCACCCTTGTGGGGTCCCTGTGTTGAAAATCAGCGTAGAGGAGGTGTTGTTGCCTACCTTCACCACCTGGGGACGGCCCGTCAGGAAGTCCAGCACCCAGTTGTACAGGGAGGGGTTCAGACCCAGGGCCCTGAGCTTAATGATGAGCTTGCAGGGCACTATGGTGTTGAAGGTTGAGCTGTAGTCAATTAACAGCATTCTTACATAGGTATTCCTCTTTGTCTAGATGGAATAGGGCAGTGTGCATTGCGATGGCACTTAAATGTCTTACTCACGTCGGCCACGGATAACGAGAGCTCACCATCCTCGTGACCGGCACTGTGTTTTCTATAAAGTGGGCTTAGAAGGTGTTTAGCTTGTCCGGGAGCAAAAAGTCTGTGTCCGCGACGTGGCTGGTTTTCCCTTTATAATCCGTGATTGTCTGGAGTCCCTGCCACATACATCTCATATCTGAGCCATTTAAATGTGACACCGCTTCGTCTCTTTACTGACTTTTGCCTGTTTTACATAACTGTACTGTTTGTACTCAACCATATTTTTGTCACCTTGTCATGGTTAAATGCGGTGGTTCGCATTTTCAGTTTTGAGCGAATGCTGCCATCTATCCACGGTTTATGGTTTGGAAAGGTTTTAATCATAACAGTGGGAACAACATCCCCTATACACTTCCTGATTAACTCAGTCACCGTGTCAGTGTATACGTCAATGTTATTCTCAGAGGCCAACCGGAATATATCCCAGTCCGTGTGATCAAAACAATCTTGAAGCATACAGTGCATTGGGAAAGTATTCAGACCTCTTGACTTTTTCCACATTCTGTTAGGTTACAGCCTTATTCTGAAATGGATTACATTAAATGTTTTCCTCATCAATCTACACACAATACTCCATAATGACAAAGTGAAAACACTTTACATAAGTATTCAGACCTTTTGCTTTGAGCCTCGAAATTGAGCTCAGGTGCATCCTGCTTCCATTGATCATCCTTGAGATGTTTCTCCAACTTGATTGGAGTCCACCTGTGGTAAATTCAATTGATTTGACATGATTTGGAAAGGCACACACCTGTCTATATAAGGTCCCACAGTTGACAGAGCATGTCAGAGCAAAAACCAAGCCATGAGGTCGAAGGAATTGTCCGTAGAGCTCAGAGACCTGATTGTGTCGAGGCACAGATCTGGGGAAGGGTATCAAAGAATGAATGCAGCATTGAAGGTCCCCAAGAACACAGTGGCCAAACTGAGCAATCAGGGGAGAAGGGCCTTGGTCAGGGAGGTGACCAAGAACCCGATGGTCACTCTGACAGAGCTCCAGAGTTCCTATGTGGAGATGGGAGAAACTTCCAGAAGGACAATTATCTCTGCAGCACTCCACCAATCAGACCTTTATGGTAGAGAGGCCAGACGGAAGCCAGTCCTCAGTAAAAGGCACATGACAGCCCGCTTGGAGTTTGCCAAAGGGCACCTAAAGACTCTCAGACCATGAGAAACAAGATTCTCTGGTCTGATGAAACCAAGATTGAACTCTTTGGCCTGAATGCCAAGAGTCAATTATGGAAGAAACCTGGCACCATCACTACAGTGAAGCATGGTGGAGGCAGCATCATGCTGTGGGGATGTTTTTCAGCGCAGGGACTGGGAGACTAGTCAGGATCGAGGGAATGATGAACGGAGCAAAGTAAAGAGAGATCCATGATGAAAACCTGCTCCAGAGAACTCAGAACCTCGGACTGGGGCGAAGGTTCACCTTCCAACAGGACAACGACCCTAAGCACACAGCCAAGACAAATCAGGAGTGGCTTTGGGACAAGTCTCTGAATGTCCTTGAGTGGCCCAGCCAGAGCCCGGACTTGAACCCGATCAAACATCTCTGGAGAGACATGTAAATTGCTGTGAAGCGATGCTCCCCATCCAACCTGACAGAGCTTGAGAGGATCTGCAGAGAAGAATGGAAGAAACTCGCCAAAGACAATTGTGCCAAGCTTGTAGCGTCATACCCAAGAAGACTCACGGCTGTAATCACAACAAAATGTGGGAAAAGTCTGAATATTTTCTGAATGGACTGTAGATTCTGATTGGTCAGATCAGCATTGAACAGTCCTTACCACGGGTACTTCCTGTTTGATTTTCTGCCTATAGAAAGGGAAGAGCAGAATGGAGGCGTGATCTGATTTTGTCGAAGGGAGGGCAGGAGCTTTGTAGCCGTCCCAAAAGGGAGAGTAGCAATGGTTGAGAGTTTTTGATGCGTGAGTACCATTTTCCTCAGATTTGCTTAATTAAAGTCCCCAGCTACAATAAATGTGTCCTCAGGATATGCGGTTTCCAGTTTGCACAAAGTCCAGTGTAGTTCCTTGAGTGCCGTTGTGGTATCGGCTTGAGGGGGAATATACACAGCTGTGACGATGACTGAAGATAATTCTCTCAGGAGGTAATGAGGTCAGCATTTGATTGTGAGGTATTCTAGGTCAGGCGAACAAAATGACTAGAGTTCCTGTATGTTACCACAATCACACCATGAGTATTTAATCATGAAACATACACCTCTGCCTTTTTCCCCCCCAGGGAGTTCTTTATTCCTGTCTGCGCGATGTACTGAGAACCCAGCTGGCTTTATGGACAGAGACAGTATATCCGGAGAGAGCCATGATTCCGTGAAACAGAGTATGTTACAGTCCTTGATGTTACAATCCCTGACTGGAAGGAGATCCTCACCCTAAGTTTGTCTACTTTATTGTCCAGGGACTGAACATGAGCGAGTAATATACACGGAAGCAGTGGATGGTATGCACGCCTCCTGAGTCGGACTAAAAGTCCATTCCGAATACCTCTTCTCCGCCGGCCGGCATCTTGGAGCAGCCTCTGGGATAAGTGGAATCGCCTTTGGGGATTTGAACAAAATTCAATTCAGATGAGTCGTATTTCTGGGCGAAATGCTGGTGAGTTACCATCGCTCTAATATCCAAAAGTTTTTTCCGGCTGTATGTAATAATAATGAGCTAATAATGTGAGAAATAACTAAAAAAAATTAAAATACTGCAATGTTGCTTAGAAGCCAGGAACAGGGCATCCATGTCTATTGGCGTCATCTTTAAACCATGATAGGTAGAATATCCTCATATACCAACATGACATCTCATCCTGCCTCAGTGAAGCCACCAGGCGGTGCATCCATATTTCAGGCGGATGACTAGGTTCATGGCAGGCGGGTTCATAATACTTATGGATGGCTAGTTAGATAGGTAGAATCTTTCCCATGTACCAAGATGACAGCTCATCTTGCCTCATCGAGGGTACCCGGCGGTGCGTAATATGGGAAATAGACATATGGCTGCATTAGCTCATGCTACACAGTTAGTATTCACAGGCCTAGTAGACAGTCATGTAATGGTAGAAGGACCTTCACTGGTCTATTGAGAGCTCCTAAATGGCAACGAGTTTACCTGTCAGTACCATGCTCATTAGGTTTGCTATGATGGCGTCAGCCATGTTCAATAGAATACATGTTGCTATCTTTGCTGGCTACTTGCATTTAGCTACAGTTGGTTGGCTAGGTCATATTGCTTAAGGTCACTTGTTAGATAAGAATATATTTGTATGTAGACCCACCAGATGATTACTCATTTAGTTTCAGTGAGAGCCCCTGGTGGTGCGTCTCCAGCGCAGCTGGGTTCGTACTGCTTACATTTGCTAGTTAGGTAGAATATTCCCATATACCAAGATGACAGCTTATCGTGACTCAAGCGAGGGTACCTAGAGGTGCATCATATGAGAAATATAAGACATGCGTTGCACAGCTCATGCTACACATGGTTAATATTCACACATAGTATACAGTCTTGTAATGGTAGGATGACCTTAGCTGGTCTATAGTATACAGTCTTGTAATGGTAGGATAACCTTAGCTGGTCTATAGTACACAGTTTTTAATGGTAGGATGACCTTAGCTTGTCTACAGTATACAGGCTTGTAATGGTAGGATGACCTTAGCTGGTCTATTGTATACAGTCTTGTAATGGTAGGATGACTTTAGCTGGTCTATTTGATCATATCTAAACGTCTGAAGTCTTTTGGGAGGATCGGTATAGCACGCCGCATTCACTGCTTGTAGGTCATTTTATGTATTGACGCTTTGCTTGGGCAGTGAGATACCCTGAAGGAGCAGAAACTTGCATTATTATTTATAAATAAATGGAGGGCATGTTCATATGCCCCATAAGAATGGACCCATGGCTATTTGTACTGGGGGGTCGTCGGGAACCGGCCCAATTGCCTCAGCACAGCTCAATCTTCTTAAAAAATGACTCTTTGTGGCCTGCAAATGCATTCTCCTTAACTGGATAAAATACCAGCCACCAACAATAAATCAGTGGTATTGTGAAATCTTTAAAGTGTTACCACTGGAGAAAAAGAGTGCTATATTTAGGAACAAGGAGATTTCTGTATAATATGGGACCCCTTTTTGCCATCTCTTCCCCTAATCTTGCAGATACCCTAAGAAATGTCAATATAACCATTTAATGAATGTATGGGTCAACTGGACCCTGGTCACTTTCTTGTAGAATATAAATATCTTGTTGTATAGGCCTCTATACTCTGTTAGGGCTATATTACACACTACAGCCACACATTTTGCGACAGTCAAATTATTAATGGTATCTACGGAAATGTAATAATAATAATGAAATTATTGAGAGTATTTATTTTTTGAAGTAATGGAAAATGAAGAGCAGACAACTGAAAGGGAACGTATAATTCTTATTGTTTTTGTATGTTCTTGTTTTGTTTTCGTGTTTGTTGGTTATGTTATAAAATAATAGTAATAATAATAATACAAACATTTCTAAAATAAATGGTTAAACATATTTCTACGTGGTGTTTCCTTTCTGAAATAAATCGAAGCCAGTTCAGAAAGGGAACCTGAGTGCTCGCCTCAGCTGATGCATTGGCTGAGATTGCACCAATTAGAATGTTAGTGACGATCACGCTTACCTTATTTGGCGGTCTGTTAACTGACTGGTTCTGCTCACATATCCTGCTGCCATTTGCTGCTACTGCTAGTATGTGTTTGCTTATTTAGGCTCCCACCACCACCCCAGCCTCCACCTGTTAAGTTCTGTTTTCGTGCTGGTGGATTGGTATAGCTTACTGCGCTCACTGCATTTCATGTTGATGCATTGCTTGGGCAGTGAGCTACCCTGAAGGAGCAGATTCTATATCGCCAAGACTTGCATTATTAATTTTTTAATAAATGGATAAACATATTTCTACGTGGTGTTTCCTTTCTGAGCTGCTTTCTAGGTATGAGGGCTTTGATAGTAAGCACTAGACAGACATGGTATTGAAAAGCCATAACATTTGCCATCTGTAGTTTCTCACTCTGTCTTCTCTTTTCAGATATTTTATTTTTTAAGTGTCTCTTTATTCAGGGGCCCCTCACTGAAGGACCAGAGGGTCAAATATGGACCTTTACCTGCTCTCTGTGGACTCTCCATGGTGAGGTTCAATAGGGAAAAAACACAAAAAAATATTTTTCCGTTTTTGTAACTCCATGGCTACTCCACTGAGGGTTGTCATGCTATTGAAGCAGCACCATGTATCATGGTGTCAAGCTGAGGTACGGGTTGGTGCTCCTCTGATCATAGCATCAGGCTGTGGTCTAATTGTCTTGTTTTTTTGGTCCTGAATCCACTCCACAGCAGCCTATTGATCCATGCTAATCAGAGCCTGGCATAGCAGGCCACAGTCACACACAAACATGGTATGGAGTCTGAGGGCTTGAGGCTAAACAACATAGAGACTTGACGATCAGAAGGGTGGACATAGTGACTTAAAAGCACAGTCATCTTAGTGGAGTCTCTTCAAATCCCCTTTCTTCCTCTGCCTCAACCAGAACTAGAAGCAAATCCTCTGAAGGAGAGCATTGACAGATATAAATGAATGAGAGCAGGAATAGAAAGAGAGCATCTCATCTTGACAGATACAACTGTAAATTAGCATTCAGAGGATTCTGTAATTCTTTGTTGGCTGGATATTTTACATGTTCCAGGCATCATCAGAGCCTAACAGCAGTAAGACACAGACAGAGAAGAGGTCAGAGGAATAAACGTTTCCTTTGAGGTATCAACACACCTTCACAAGGTGTCAGAGAATGAGATAGAAAGAGAGAGAGAAGGAAGGATTAAGGAGAGACAGCCCCTGCCTCTCCTTAATCTTTCTCTGTCTCCTCTCTCTCTCTCTCTCTCTATGTCTCTCTCTCTCTCTCTCTCTCTCTCTCTCTCTCTCTATGTCTCTCTCTCTCTCTGTCTGTCTGTCTGTCTGTCTCTGTCTCTCTCTGCCTCTCTCTCTCTGCCTCTCTCTCTCTGCCTCTCTGTCTGTCTGTCTGTCTGTCTGTCTCTCGCTCTCTCTCTGTAGTCTGTCTCTTTTATTCTATCTGTCATGTGTGTCAGTGCTCTCATAGATGGAGACATGGAAGAGAGAGAAAGAGCAGATGACTGTCTCTGAACATCTTAAACTCCTGACTTTGTCTTTCAAGTGTTCCTCTGATATCCACCAATCAACCAACCAGTCCTTTGCCAATCCCTCTGGTCCCGCCAGGCTTCACTGAACTGTTAAAACCCACGTCCCTCTCTCACTTCCCTCTCCCCCTCTTCTGTTTTCTTTTTCATTCCTCCCTCGCTTTGTGCCTTTCCTTTATTTCCCTTCATGCTTTTATACAGGCAGCAGCTCCTGTAATTCCCCAGTAAGACAGCAGCGTGTGTGTATATCTAAACGTTCCTTCTTTTCCCTTTTCTAAGTCAAATAGATTTTCAGGAAATCAGTCTTGGAGAGAATTACTTCTGTTTGTCAAGAGTCTGTGTTAGTGTGTGTATACGGTTATGGATGTGTGTGTGTGCAGGTGCATGTGTGTGCGCTTGCGCGTGCGTGTAGATATGTGGTTGCATGAAGCCAAACAGGGGATCTACCGAGGTATTTCTCCTAACAATCTCCTAACAAAGCCGCCAGTAAATCAGTCAATTCTTGGCTCTTTACATTCCATGGATCTCAACAGGAATTTGTTAAACAAATTCACAAACACAGAGACATTCCAACATCAGAATAATCTGTTTAAATCTCACTAATAAATCTAAAAAGACCATGCTTTCAGCCTCCATTAAGGCCAGTAAGGGCTGTTTTTTTTTTTTTTTTTTTTCACCTTTATTTAACCAGGTAAGCCAGTTGAGAACAAGTTCTCATTTACAACTGCGACCTGGCCAAGATAAAGCATAGCAGTGCGATAAAAACAACACAGAGTTACATATGGGGTAAAAAAACATAAAGTCAAAAATACAACAGAAAATATATATACAGTGTGTGCAAATGTAGCAAGTTATGGAGGTCAAATCAAATCAAATCAAATTTTATTGGTCACATGCGCCGAATACAACAGGTGCAGACATTGCAGTGAAATGCTTACTTACAGCCCTTAACCAACAGTGCATTTATTTTAAACAAAAAAAGTAAGAATAAACAACAACAAAAAAAGTGTTGAGAAAAAAAGAGCAGAAGTAAAATAAAGTGACAGTAGGGAGGCTATATATACAGTAAAATAAAGTGACAGTAGGGAGGCTATATATACAGGGGGGTACCGTTGCAGAGTCAATGTGCGGGGGCACCGGCTAGTTGAGGTAGTTGAGGTAATATGTACATGTGGGGCATTAGGCAATAAATAGGCTATAGTGCAAAATAATTACAATAGTATTAACACTGGAATGCTAGATGTGCAAGAGATTATGTGCAAATAGAGATACTGGGGTGCAAAAGAGCAAAATAAATAACAATATAGGGATGAGGTAGTTGGGTGGGCTAATTTCAGATGGGCTGTGTACATGTGCAGTGATCGGGAAGGTGCTCTGACAACTGATGCTTAAAGTTAGTGAGGGAGATAAGAGTCTCCAGCTTCAGAGATTTTTGCAATTCGTTCCAGTCATTGGCAGCAGAGAACTGGAAGGAATGGCGGCCAAAGGAGGTGTTGGCTTTGGGAATGACCAGTGAGATATACCTGCTGGAGCGCAGACTACGGGTGGGTGCTGCTATGGTGACCAATGAGCTAAGATAAGGCGGGGATTTGCCTAGCAGTGATTTATAGATGGCCTGGAGCCAGTGGGTTTGACGACGAACATGTAGTGAGGACCAGCCAACAAGAGCGTACAGGTCACAGTGGTGGGTAGTGTATGGGGCTTTGGAGACAAAACGGATGGCACTGTGATAGACTACATCCAATTTGCTGAGTAGAGTGTTGGAGGCTATTTTGTAAATGACATCGCCAAAGTCAAGGATCGGTAGGATAGTCCGTTTTACGAGGGCATGTTTGGCAGCATGAGTGAAGGAGGCTTTGTTGCGAAATAGGAAGCCGATTCTAGATTTAACTTTGGATTGGAGATTCTTTATGTGAGTCTGGAAGGAGAGTTTACAGTCTAACCAGACACCTAGGTATTTGTAGTTGTCCACATACTCTAGGTCAGACCCGTCGAGAGTGGTGATTCTAGTCGGGTGGGCGGGTGCCAGCAGCGTTCGATTGAAGAGCATGCATTTAGTTTTACTAGTGTTTAAGAGCAGTTGGAGGCTACTGAAGGAGTGTTGTATGGCATTGAAGCTCGTTTGGAGGTTTGTTAACACAGTGTCCAATGAAGGGCCAGATGTATACAAAATGGTGTCGTCTGCGTAGAGGTGGATCTGAGAGTCACCAGCAGCAAGAGCGACATCATTGATATACACAGAGAAAAGAGTCGGCCCAAGAATTGAACCCTGTGGCACCCCCATAGAGACTGCCATAGGTCCAGACAACAGGCCCTCCGATTTCACACATTGAACTCTATCTGAGAAGTAGTTGGTGAACCAGGCGAGGCAGTCATTTGAGAAACCAAGGCTATTTAGTCTGCCAATAAGAATGCGGTGGTTGACAGAGTCGAAAGCCTTGGCCAGGTCGATGAAGACGGCTGCACAGTACTGTCTATTATCGATCGTGGTTATAATATCGTTTAGGAACTTGAGCGTGGCTGAAGTGCACCCATGACCAGCTCGGAAACCGGATTGCATAGTGGAGAAGGTACGGTGGGATTCGAAATGGTCGGTGATCTGCATGTTAACTTGGCTTTCAAATACTTTCGAAAGGCAGGGCAGGATGGATATAGGTCTGTAACAGTTTGGATCTAGAGTGTCACCCCCTTTGAAGAGGGGGATGACCGCGGCAGCTTTCCAATCTCTGGGGATCTCAGACGTTACGAAAGAGAGGTTGAACAGGCTAGTAATAGGGGTTGCGACAATTTTGACGGCTTATTTTAGAAAGAAAGGGTCCAGATCGTCTAGCCCAGCTGATTTGTAGGGGTCCAGATTTTGCAGCTCTTTCAGAACATCAGCTGTCTAAATTTGTGTGAAGGAGAAGCGTGGGGGGCATGGGCAAGTTGCAGCGGAGGGTGCAGAGTTGGTGGCCGGGGTAGTGGTAGCCAGGTGGAAAGCATGGCCAGCCGTAGCAAAATGCTTGTTGAAATTCTCGTTTATTGTAGATTTATCGGTGGTGATAATGTTTCCTAGCCTCAGTGCAGTGGGCAGCTGGGAGGAAGTGCCCTTATTCTCCATGGACTTTACAGTGTCCCAAAACTTTTTGGAGTTAGTGCTACAGGATGCACATTTCTGTTTGAAAAAGTTAGCCTTTGCTTTCCTGACTGCTTGTGTATATTGGTTCCTAACTTCCCTGAAAAGTTGCATATCGCGGGGGCTATTTGATGCTAAAGCAGGACGCCACAGGATGTTTTTGTGCTGGTCAAGGACAGTCAAGTCTGAGGAGAACCAGGGGCTATATCTGTTCTTAGTTCTGTATTTTTTGAATGGGGCATGTTTATTTAAGATTGAGAGGAAATTACTTTTAAAGAACAACCAGGCATCCTCTACTGACGGAATGAGATCTATATCCATCCAGGATACCTGGGCCAGGTCAATTAGGAAGGCCTGCTCGCTAAAGTGTTTTAGGGAGCGTTTGACAGTGATGAGGGGTGGTCGTTTGACCACGGACCCGTTACGGACGCAGGCAATAAGGCAGTGATCGCTGAGATCCTGGTTGAAGACAGCGGAGGTGTATTTAGAGGGTAAGTTTGTCAGGATGATATCTATGAGGGTACCCATGTTTACGGATTTAGGGTTGTACCTGGTAGGTTCGTTGATAATTTGTGTGAGATTGAGGGCATCTAGTTTGGATTGTAGGATGGCCGGGGTGTTAAGCATATCCCAATTTAGGTCACCAAGCAGTACGAACTCTGAGGATAAATGGGGGGCAATCAATTCACATATGGTATCCAGGGCACAGCTGGGGGCTGAGGGGTGTCTGTAGCAAGCGGCAACAGTGAGAGACTTATTTCTGGAAAGGTGGATTTTTAGAAGTAGAAGCTCAAACTGTTTGGGCACAGACCTGGATAGTGTGATAGAGCTCTGCAGGCTATCTCTACAGTAGATTGCAACTCCACCCCCTTTGGCAGTTCTATCTAGACGGAAAATGTTATAGTTGGGGATGGAAATTTCAGAATTTTTGGTGGCCTTCCTAAGCCAGGATTCAGACACTGCTAGAACATCAGGGTTGGCGGAGTGTGCTAACGCAGTGAATAACTCAAACTTAGGAAGTAGACTTCTGATATTTACGTGCAAGAAACCAAGACTTTTGCGATTACAGAAGTCAGCAAATGATAGCGCCTGGGGAGTAGGAGTGATACTGAGGGCTGCAGGGCCTGGGTTAGCCTCTACATCACCAGAGGAACAGAGGAGGACTAGAATAAGGATACGGCTAAAGGCTTTAAGAACTGGTCTTCTAGTGCGTTGGGTACATAGAATAAAGGGGGCAGATTTCCGGGTGTTGTAGAAAAGATTCAGGGCATTATGTACAGACAAGGATATGGAAGGATATGAGTAAAGTGGAGGTAAACCTAAGCGTTGGGTAACAATGAAAGAGATAGCATCACTGGAGGCACCAATTGAGTCGGTCTCCGCGTGTATGGGGGGTGGGACAAAGGAGCTATCTAAGGCAGGTTTAGCTGGGCTGGGGGATCTACAGTGAAATAGTACAATTAGAAATAACCGAAACAACAATAAGCTAACCATATTGACAAGGGAGAGAGGCATAAAGCAATCAAGGTGTAATTTGAGAGAGCTAAGACAACAGCTGGTAATGATGACACAGTTTGGGCTGAGGCTAAACATAAACAGGATGCAGTACCGTAAAAAGGAACAGTCCAGCAGACATCAGCTGTATAGCTGAGTTACCATAAGGTCCGGTGAACAGCAATAGGATAGTTCGGAGGTAGTTCGGGGGCTGCTAAAGCACTAGCGAGCAAGAGGGCACGGCTAGCGTGTGCTAGCAGGCCGGGGCTAGCAGATGGAATCTTCGTGGTCAACGTCGTAACGGGAAGCCTGTTGTAAAATCTACCTCATCAGACGATTTCGTCGGCAGACCAGTCGTGTAGGATCGGCTGGGCTCCGTGTCAACACTAGGTGGTCCCGTCCGGTTGACAGAGAGGTAGGTAGCCGGGAGATGGGAGATGGGCCTAGCTCAGGATGATTAGCCAGACCTCAACGTCCATTTTGTTGCAGCTAGCTGGTAGCGATGAATCCGGAGTTAAAGGTCCAGTGATTCAGTGATTCCAGAAAAACTGATATGTTCTGGGTTGATAACGCGCTGTGCAGACAGTGCAGACTGGCCGAATAATAGTCCAGACTAGAGCTGGCTGGTAGGTGGTGCAGGCCACGTACAATGGTGAAAAACCGCTAACGGTAGCTGATAGCAAGTAGCTAGTTAGCTGGCTACTCCCGTCCGGTAGACCTAGAGGTAGATAGCCGGGATATGAGCCTGGCTCTAGGCTAGCTCGAGGCTAACTGGTGCTTGCATCGGGGGCAGTGGTGATTAGCCAAACAGCAACATCCATTCGGTTGCGGCTAGCTAGTTGCGATCCGGTGATTAATGTCCAGTGATTAAATTATTTCGGCAGAAAATCCAATGTTCTGGGTGAAATAGCAACTGTGGCTAATAGCAAGTAGCTAGTTAGCTGGCTAGCTAGTTTCAACTGGAGATTCTAGATAAAAGGTAAGTCAATAATAGAATCCGTTCCACATTGAGTGAGGCGGGTTGCAGGAAAGTATATTTTGTAGAAGGATGAAAAGTCTGATAGGAAAATATGTACGAAAAAAACAAAAAAAAACAGGGTATTTACAGGCTATTTACAGACACACGACAAAGACAGGACTGCACTACTACGCCATCTTGGACTGTTGATTGCGCGTGCTAGCGGGCCGGGGCTAGCAGATGGATCTTCGTGGTCGTTGCAACGGGAAGCCTGTTGAAACCACATCAGACGATTACGTCGGCAGACCAGTCGTGATGGATCGGTGGGGCTCCGTGTCGACACTAGCAGGTCCCGTCCGGTTGACAGAGAGGTAGATAGCCGGGAGATGGGCCTGGCTAGTAACTGGTACGTCGGGAAGTGGTGATTAGCCAACAACAGCCATTCGGTTGCAGCTAGCTAGTAGCGATGTTCCGGTGTTAAGGTCCAGTGATTCAGTGATTCCGGCAGAAAATCCGATATGCTCTGGGTCGATAGCACGCTGTGCAGACTGGCCGATAATTGTCCAGGCTAGAGCTGGCTGGTAGGTAGTAAAGGCCACGGACAGTGGTGAAGACTGCTAACGGTGGCTAATAGCAAGTAGCTAGTTAGCTGGCTAGCTGGCTAGTTTCAGCCGTAGGTTCTTGAAAAAAATAAATAAATAATAGAATCCGTTCCACATTGGGTGAGGCGGGTTGCAGGAAAGTATATATAGTTAAAGGATGGAAAGTGAGATAGAGAAATATATATGAATAAAAGACAAAAAACTAAAGAAACTGGCTATTTACACGAGGACACAACACAATACAATACCGCACTACTACGCCATCTTGGGTCTAACGTTAGCAACCACAAATTGGAATTCCTGACATATCATACGTATTGCAAATTCGTAACATATCATATGAAATGGATGACGGACATCCACAAATGAATATGTACCATACCGAAACGTAACATATCATACTAAATAGAGGCAGACATATTTACTTTTACTATATTACGTCTACCCCTGAGTCCAGGTTGGTCTTTAAGGTGGAAGGAAGGGGTCTTCTATTTCACCTCAGGGGAACGGTAGAGACCCCCAATAAGTCTCTCCTCACCACCTCTCTGTAGCAGGCACCTCTGACCTGAGGTTGATGATGGTGGTTTTGAGCTTTATTGACTATGAGTTCTGTATAGGGAGTGTTGGCTGGCTGGCTGGCTGGGCTGACTGGCTGGCTGGCCTGAAGGAGAAGGGATCTGATCATAGAGAAGTAGACAGATGATGTGGTTTTCACTAAAACAGCACTGGATGGTCATCTATAAACATCACTGTCCCCACCGGGAGTGTAGGGTAATGGAATGGGAGAGCCAGGTCAAATGGGAACACATGCACACACACACACACGCACACACACACACACGCACATGCACACGGACAAACACGCACATGCATGAGCATGTGTACGCGCACACACACACTAATACACACACACTAACACACACACACACGGAATGGGAGACCCAAGTCAAATGGAAGGATTTGGGGAGCAACCTCCGCCATGGGGACAGGTTCAACTGAGAGTGTAGGTTAGATGCTTGGTTTGGGACTGGGAGGGAGTGAAGGAGGATGGCCATTAAAATCCCATTGAGCAACAAAATAAGTCATAAATCTCATCAGATATCGGGTCTCTGTCTCTCCACATATGTTGGCTGTAATACAATTTCACTGAAAGTGGTGTCTTTCCTCGATTTCTTATACTCACTAAGAGACTGTCTCTCCATTTTCTGTTGTCAGGGCAAATCCATTTAAAATCACACCAAAATTGATTGCTTCTCAAGAGAGTTGTCAATAAATACAGGAAATGACAGAATCTATTTTTTCACCATCTAGTATGAGAACTGTCTTCAAACATAAAATGCATCTCTTTGTCTGTGTCTCTATCTTGCTCTGGCAATGATACAGAGTTACAAAGCAATAGTGAGTCTGTTTTAAGCAGGTTTTAACCCCAGCAGGTTAGGTTGTAGCCCCAGCAGGTTAGGTTTTAACCTCAGCAGGTTAGTTTTTAACCCCAGCAGGTTAGGTTGTAGCCCCAGCAGGTTAGGTTTTAACCTCAGCAGGTTAGGTTTTAACCCCAGCAGGTTAGGTTTTAACCCCAGCAGGTTAGGTTTTAACCCCAGCAGGTTAGGTTTTAACCCCAACAGGTTAGGTTTTAACCTCAGCAGCAGGTTAGGTTGTAGCCCCAGCAGGTTAGGTTTTAACCTCAGCAGGTTAGGTTTTAACCCCAGCAGGTTAGGTTTTAACCCCAGCAGGTTAGGTTGTAGCCCCAGCAGGTTAGGTTTTAACCTCAGCAGGTTAGGTTTTAACCCCAGCAGGTTAGGTTTTAACCCCAGCAGGTTAGGTTTTAACCCCAGCAGGTTAGGTTTTAACCCCAACAGGTTAGGTTTTAACCCCAACAGGTTAGGTTTTAACCCCAACAGGTTAGGTTTTAACCCCAGCAGCAGGTTAGGTTTTAACCCCAGCAGGTTAAGTTTGAACCCCAGCAGCAGGTTAGGTTGTAGCCCCAGCAGCAGGTTAGGTTTGAACCCCAGCAGCAGGTTAGGTTTGGGCACCAGCAGCAGGTTAGGTTTGAACCCCAGCAGCAGGTTAGGTTGTAGCACCAGCAGCAGGTTAGGTTTGAACCCCAGCAGCAGGTTAGGTTGTAGCCCCAGCAGCAGGTTAGGTTTGAACCCCAGCAGCAGGTTAGCTGGCATGATGCAGGGGAGAATTTGCCTGGACACCCATCCACATCGCTCCGGCCAACTGATGATTCTTCTCCACCAGTCCAAGAAAATGGGAACACATTTTGACCGTTTCTGGTCCCAGAAACCGATGGGTTGGGCCAGAGCCAGCCTACGTGATGATGCTATCAACTTTGATACTCTGATTGGTTAGAGTCGATCCAATCGCTGATGAATCTGTTTTGTACAACGCCCCTCATTTTGAATTCACACAAACAAGACTGAATGTATGTTGCGATCAATAGAGCAGAGGAATTAATTCAGGGTAAGTCATCAGGTAATTGGAGAATGCGGTGTCTGTTCCCTGTCTTCCTCTTCACCTGTCACCTGTCACTGTGTCACCCTGTGTGACAGGGTTTCCCCCTGTCTGCGTAAAAGCTTGACAGGGGACAAAGCTGGAGTGACAGTGCTGTGATCCTTCCCCTCCCCATACTCCAAAGAGCAGGGGCCTCTTGACTAACACACAGTCTCACTCCGATCAGGATGTGCCTCTCGATGTGTGTGTTACTGCATCTGTCTGTCACCCTGAGTGACAGAGTGAACTAGTAGATGCCGTAGGCTGCTGGGAGCCCCAGCCACAATGCTGTCTCACAGTCTCACACACGAATAGTAGGCCTTAGTAGCTAATGAGTTCTGGGCCTCTGTCTGAAGCAGACACTCCACACACAGGGATCCTATTGGCTGAATAATAACAACACACTTATTCAACTTCAAATCAAGCCACAAACAGTAACCACACATGAGCTAACAAGCCAAGCCAGTAAGATTGACACTTATTTTATCAGCACTATAAAAAAACGAAAGATTCTGCGAACCCACTGAGCACATGATGCTGTTTCTAAATGAGATTTAAAGCAGATGCTTGTTTTGGGATCTATCAGATAAAGGAGAAAACAACAGAGGGCCACCCTCCGTCTCTCTCTGGCTACTGAATCAGTGTTTCCCCCTGTCCACCACCTCTTTCCACTCTCTCCACCATCATCCTCCTGTGGTGTTTCTGACTCTAAATGAAATGGAGACAGACATTGCTACAGTGCCTCCCAGGCCAAAGCAATGAAGTCTCTGCGACCGAGGTTCTGGTAGCTCTACGTTGATATATCGTCACTATCTGCTCCCGGCCGCAGGCACTACTAAAATAATCAGGCCTGCAATGAGGAGCGTCTCCCCTGGATGAGCTATGGCCCCCTGGAGACCACCCTCTTTGATCCTCTCTTGACTGAGGGAGAGGAGGGGTCTGGAGGGGGGTCTCCACAGGGTCTGCCTGTCCCTCTGGAGGGGGTCATATAAACCAGAAGCCATTAGACCACCCTCCACAATATCGGCACCAATATTTATTCTGCTGACATCAAGAGGAAACCATTATCACTCCCATCCTCAAATGGTCATTAGTTCAGCCCTGAAGGTCCCTCTCTCCCTCTCTCTCTCTCATATATCTCACATTCTCTCTCTTCTCTATCTTTCTCTTGCTCTCTTTATCCATGTATCTCTCTCTCCCTTTCTCTCCTTCTCTCTCTCTCTTGTATCTCTCTTTCTCTCTCTCTCATGTATCTCTCTCTCTCTCTCTCTCCTGTATATCTCTTTCTCTCTCTCTCTCTCTCTCTCTCTCCCTGTATCTCTCTTTCTCTCTCTTGCTCTCTCCTGTATCCCTGTTTCTCTCTCTCTCTGTTTCAATTAATAACTCCCTTGGCTATAGAAAGCAAACAAACAAAGTAATGCAACATTATTTGCTTTGGAACAATGGTGGCAGTCCTTCAAACACAGGCAATGTTGAAAGCCCACTTCAACTTACTATGCAATCAAGTAACTAATTAAAATATAAAAGTTTTCCAATAAATCAGATAATACAAGTGTCTTTAAACTGCTTTTTATCAGGTTTCCATTAATAGTTCATTATAATAGTAGGATTTAAAGGTCACGAGATAAGAAGATAACCTGACCAGGTCTGAGTCCCAAATGGCATATTCCCTATATGATGCACTACTTTTGACCAAAAGAAGAGCACTATATAGGGAATAAGAGGGCCATTTGGGAGGCAGAAAAGGCAATGAGAGAGGTGGGTGGTGGGTAGTGGATAGGGAACGTATAGGTTACAGTATTAGAGGGTTTAAGTATGTCAATCAGTGAAACCAGAAACAGTCATCTGTAATTTGATGGGACCTGACAGGCCTGCCTTTCTCTTTAACCACTGCAGAAAACGTGTTTAGGAGTGGGAGGAAACAGACAGAGAGACAGACAGGCTGATAAGCATCTCAACCTGATCCAGGCAATTAGCGTCTGTTTACTTCAGGAAGCTGGCAGTGATAGATCAAATAGGCCTGGAGCTGTATTCATGACTCTGGTCTGATGGTAGGCTGTCTATCTCTCTGTCCTTCTCTCTTTCAAATCAAATCACATTTTATTTGTCACATGCGCCAAATACAGCAGGTGTAGACCTTGCAGTGAAATGCTTACTTACAAGACCCTTTTTTGGAATTTAAGAAAAAATAAATAAAATAAAAAGTACCGCAATAAAATACAAATAAGGAGGCTGTATACAGGGGGTACCGGTACGGGTCAATGTGCGGGGGGATGGGTTAGTCAAGGTAATTGAGGTAAATTGTACACGTAGGTACGGGTAAAGTGACTATGCATAGATAATAAACAATGAGTAGCAACAGTGTAAAAAAGGGGGTCAATGCAAATAGTCCGGGTAGCCATTTGATTAACTGTTTAGCAGTCTAATGGCTTTGGGGGTAGAAGCTGTTAAGGAGCCTTTTGGACCTAGACTTGGTGCTCCAGTACCGCTCGCTGTGCGGTAGCAGAGAGCACAGTCTATGACTTGGGTGGCTGGAGTTTTGACAATTTTTAGGGCCTTCCTCTGACACCGCCTGGTATAGAGGTCCTGGATGGCAGGAAGCTTGGCCCCAGTGATGTACTGGGCTGTATGTACTATCCTCTGTAGCGCCTTGCGGTCGGATGCTGAGCAGTTACCATACCAAGCGGTGATGCAACCAGTCAGGATGCTCTCGATGGTGCAGCTGTATAACCTTTTTTAAGATCTGAAGACCCATGCAAAATCTTTTCAGTCTTCTGAGTGGAAATAGGCGTTGTCGTGCCCTCTTCATGACTGTCTTGGTGTGTTTGGACCATGATAGTTTGTTGGTGATGTGGACACCAAGGAACTTGAAGCTCTCGACCCGCTCCACTACAGACCCGTCGATGTGAATGGGGGCGTGCTCGGCACTCCTTTTCGTGTAGTCCACGATCATCTCCTTTGTCTTGCTCTCTCTTACTCTCTCTCTCTCCCCCTCTCCCTCTCTCATCTCCCCCTCTCTCTCTCTCTCTCTCTCTCCCTCTCTCTCCCTCTCCCCCCCTGTGGATCTATGAACTTAGGGGAACTCTGACTCTCATTCCTCTACTTCGACCCTCACCCCTCAATAGGCCCTGAGGTCTCCCTGCTCCCTCTACCCTTAGTCTTAGTCCAGTCTCAGATCTATGCTTCCCCCTATAGACATCTGTCCTCTTTGCTTTGTTAGGAAGGACCTGTAAGTAAGCATTTCACTGTTAGTCTACACCTGTTATTTACGAAGTTGTGACAAACATAATTTGATTTGAACGATGTGTGTCATGTGTGTCTGGGATTCTGGGATTGCGCATGTATCTGGGCTGCGTGTGTGTTTGAATATGTGTTTGCGTGTGTGCGTGCGTGCATGTGTAAACCCACCCTCCCCTCATCCCTCAGAGCCCCACTCCAGAGCACTTCTCCTTCTCAGATAACCCACTTCTCCCCTACTCCACCTCCTTCCCTCAAGCAGACCATTTTCCATGTGGCTGCCATGCTTGGATGCTGGCTATATGCTGTCTCTGCTGTCTCCAAGAGGCTGTTTCAAACACAGTCCCCCAGATGGCTATGGCGCTTCCAGCTTCCAGCAGGTTATGGTGGGCAGTGAGAGAGGGAGGCAGCTATAGCTAGGCTATAAAACTACCTCCCTTCTCTCCTCCTCCTGTCCTCCTCTCCTCCTCTCCTCCTGTCTTCCTCTCCTCCTGTCCTCCTGTCCTCCTGTCCTCCTCTCCTCCTGTCCTCCTCTTCTTCTGTCCTCCTCTCCTCCATTCCTGACAGAACACACTGTGTGACTACCAGATCACACTGTGTGACTTCCAAAACACACTGTGAGACTGCCAGAACACACTGTGTGACTGCCAGAACACACTGTGTGACTGCCAGAACACACTGTGTGACTGCCAGAACACACTGTGTGACTGCCAGAACATACTGTGTGACTGCCAGATCACACTGTGTGACTTCCAGATCACACTGTGTGACTTCCAGAATACACTGTTTGACTGCCAGAACACACTGTGTGACTGCCAGAACATACTGTGTGACTTCCAGAACACACTGTGCGACCACCAGAACACACTGTGTGACTACCAGAACATACTGTGTGACTGCCAGAATATACTGTGTGACTGTCAGAACACACTGTGTGACTGCCAGAACACACTGTGTGACTGCCAGAACACACTGTGTGACTGCCAGAACACACTGTGTGACTGCCAGAACACACTGTGTGACTGCCAGAACACACTGTGTGACTGCCAGAACACACTGTGTGACTGCCAGAACACACTGTGTGACTGCCAAAACACACTGTGTGACTGCCAGAACACACTGTGTGACTGCCAGAACACACTCCCTATGCTCATCACACACCAATCATCACCACTATACCAGAATGGCTTGAGTTCTCACCTCTCTCACACACACAAACACACACACACAAACACACACACACACACAAACGTAGAATCTTCGGTACAAACACAGATCTCCTCTGCGGCTCCACACACAAGGCTTTTTTCCAATTTTACCCTTTGTTACATCTTTTACCTTGTGTTCCAAATGTTACCCAGTGTTCCAAGTGTTACCCTGTGTTCCAAATGTTACCCTGCGTTCCATGTGTTACCCTTTGCTCCATGTGTTACCCTGCATTCCATGTGTTACCCTTTGTTCCATGTGTTACCCTGCGTTCCATGTCTTACCCATTGTTACATGTCTTACCCTTTGTTCCACGTGTTACCCTGTGTTCCATGTGTTCTCTCTGTCCATGCATGGTCCCCAGGATCAACAGAAGAAGACAAAGACGAGAGAAAAAAGAAAATATAGAATTAAATCAAGGTCAGTTATCTGTACGATTACGACGGTAAGTGAGTTATTTATTTCTGTACACGGATTGATCATTTATAATAATGGGAGCTGGGTGCTAAAGGGAAGGCTATGTTTTTTCTGACTGGAGAGTAATGAAGGTGCACTGATGAAAATGGCTATTACTGGAGCACTGGAACTCAGTCTATAATGGGTTGAGCTATTATATGCCCACTGGAGCGCTGACTATAATGTGTTGAGGCTATTATATGTCCACTTGAGCACTGGAGCGCTGTCTATAATGGGTTGAGGCAATTATATGCCCACTGGAGCACTGGAGCACTGTCCATAATGGGCTGAGGCTATTATATGCCCACTGGAGCACTGACTATAATGTGTTGAGGTTATTATATAACCACATGAGCACTGTCTATAATGGGTTGAGGCTATTATATGCCCACTGGAGCACTGGAACTCTGTATATAATGGGTTGAGGCTATTACATGCCCACTGGAGCGCTGACTATAATGTGTTGAGGCTATTATATGTCCACTTGAGCACTGGAGCCCTGTCTATAATGGGTTGAGGCAATTATATGCCCATTGGAGCACTGGAGCACTGTCCATAATGGGTTGAGGCTATTATGTGCCCATCTGAGCACTGGACTCTGTCCATAATGGGTTGAGACTATCATATTACCACAGGAGCACTGGAGAACTGTCCATAATGGGCTGAGGCTATTATGTGCCCATCTGAGCACTGGACTCTGTCCATAATGGGTTGAGACTATCATATTACCACAGGAGCACTGGAGAACTGTCCATAATGGGCTGAGGCTATTATATGCCAACTGGAGCACTGACTATAATGGGTTGAGGCTATTATATGCCTACTGGAGCACTGGAACTCTGTCTATAATGGGTTGAGGCTATTATATGCCCACTGGAGCACTGGACCTCTGTATATAATGGGTTGAGGCTATTATATGCCCACTGGAGCGCTGACTATAATGTGTTGAGGCTATTACATGTCCACTTGAGCACTGGAGCCCTGTCTATAATGGGTTGAGGCAATTATATGCCCATTGGAGCACTGGAGCACTGTCCATAATGGGTTGAGGCTATTATATGCCCATATGAGCACTGGACGCTGTCCATAATGGTTTGAGACTATTATATTACCATAGGAGCACTGGAGCACTGTCCATAATGGGTTTAGGCTATTTTATGCCCACTGGAGCACTGCCTATAATGGGTTGAGGCTATTATATGCCCATTGGAGCGCTGGAGCACTGTCTATAATGGTTTGAGGCTATTATATGCCCACAGGAGCACGGGAGCACTGTCCGTAATGGGTTGAGGATATTATATGCCCACTGGAGCACTGGTGCACTGTCCATAATTGGTTGAGGCTTTTATATGCCCTCTTGAGCACTGGAGCATTGTCCATAACGGGTTGAGGCTATTATATGCCCACTGGAGCACTGGAACAATGTATATTATGAGTTAAGGGCTATTATATGCCCATGGAGGCTGGAGCACTGTCCATTATGGGTTGAAGCTATTATAAGCCCACTGGATCGCTGGAGCACTGTCTATAATGGGGTGAGGCTATTATATGCACACTGGAGCACTGGAGCACTGTCTATAATGGGGTGAGGCTATTATATGCACACTGGGGCACTGGAGCACTGTCTATAATGGTTTGAGGCTATTATATGCCCACTGGAGCACTGGAACAATGTCTATAATGAGTTAAGGGCTATTATATGCCCATGGAGGCTGGAGCACTGTCCATTATGGGTTGAAGCTATTATAAGCCCACTGGATCGCTGGAGCACTGTCTATAATGGGTTGAGGCTATTATATGCCCATATGAGAACTGGACTCTGTCCATAATGGGTTGAGACTATTATATTACCACAGGAGCACTGGAGCACTGTCGATAATGGGTTTAGGCTATTTTATGCCCACTGGAGCACTGCCTATAATGGGTTGAGGCTATTATATGCCCACAGGAGCACGGGAGCACTGTCCATAATGGGTTGAGAATATTATATGCCCACTGGAGAAATGGAGCACTGTCCGTAATGGGTTGAGGATATTATATGCCCACTGGAGCACTGGTGCACTTTCCATAATTGGTTGAGGCTTTTATATGCCCTCTGGAGCACTGGAGCATTGTCCATAACGGGTTGAGGCTATTATATGCCCACTGGAGCACTGGAACAATGGATATTATGAGTTAAGGGCTATTATATGCCCATGGAGGCTGGATCACTGTCCATTATGGGTTGAAGCTATTATAAGCCCACTGGATTGCTGGAGCACTGTCTATAATGGGGTGAGGCTATTATATGCACACTGGAACACTGTCTATAATGGGGTGAGGCTATTATATGCACACTGGGGCACTGGAGCACTGTCTATAATGGTTTGAGGCTATTATATGCCCACTGGAGCACTGGAACAATGTCTATTATGAGTTAAGGGCTATTATATGCCCATGGAGGCTGGAGCACTGTCCATTATGGGTTGAAGCTATTATAAGCCCACTGGATCGCTAGAGCACTGTCTATAATGGGGTGAGGCTATTATATGCACACTGGAGCACTGGAGCACTGTCTATAATGGGGTGAGGCTATTATATGCACACTGGAGCACTGGAGCACTGTCTATAATGGGTTGAGGATATTATATGGCCATTGGAGCAATGCCTATAATGGGCTGAGGCTGTTATATTCCCACTAGAGCGCTGGAGCACTGTCCATTATGGGTTGAGGCTATTATATGCCCACTGGAGCGCTGGAGTACTGGAGCACTGGAGCACTGTCTTTATTGGGTTGAGGCTATTATTTGCACACTGGAGCATTGGAGCACTGTCTATTATGGGTTGAGGCTATTATGTGCCCACTGGAGCACTGTCCATAATGGTTTTAGGCTTTTATATGCCCACTGGAGCAATGTCTATAATGGGTTAATGTTATTATATGCCCATTGGAGCACTGGAGCACTGTCTATAATGGGTTGAGACTGTTATTTGTGCTACTGGAGCACTGGAGCACTGTCCATAATTGATTGAGGCTATTATATGCCAACAGGATGTCACGGATACTGCCGAGGCTGCCCCTCCTCCTTGCTCGGGCAGGCTTCGGCATTCGTAGTCACCGGAATACTAGCTACTGCCGATCTGTGTTCTATGTTTCTATTTTCTACCCGTTGTCTGATTGTTACACACCTGTTTCCCATTATGTGATTACTCCTTCCCAATTTAACCTGGTGGCTCCCATTGTGTTTTGTGCGTGTTTGACTTTTGTTTCGTTTGTCGTTGGTGAGCGGGTTTGTTCCTCCCTCTGTGGACGTATTTTGTATTGGTTTCTTTACTTATTCAGTAAAGTACGTTTCAATTAGTTCTGTGTCCTGTGCCTGACTTCAATCCACTGCATTACACTGACACTCGTGACACAGGAGCACTGGAGCACTGTCTATAATGGTTTGAGGCTATTATATAACCACTGGAGCGCTGGAGCACTGTCCACAATGGGTTGAGGATATTATATGACCACAGGAGCACTGGAGCACTGTCCATAATGGGTTGAGGCTATTATATGCCCACAGGAGCACTGGAGCACTGTCCATAATGGGTTGAGACTATTATATGCCCACAGGAGCACTGGAGCACTGTCCATAATGGGTTGAGGCTATTATATGCCCACTGGAGCACTGTCTATAATGGGTTGAGGCTATTATATACCCACAGGAGCACTATCCATAATGGGTTGAGGCTATTATATGCCCACTGGAGCACTATCCATCATGGGTTGAGGCTATTATATGCCCACAGGAGAGCTGGAGCACTGTCCATAATGGGTTGAGGCTATTATACGCCCACTGGAGCACTGGAGCACTGTCCATAATGGGTTGAGGCTATTATATGCCCACTGGAGCGCTGGAGCACTGTCCATAATGGGTTGAGGCTATTATATGCCCACTTGAGCACTGTCTATAATGGGTTGAGGCTAATATATGCCCACAGGGGCACTGGAGCACTGTCCATAATGGGTTGAGGCTATTATACGCCCACTGGAGCACTGGAGCACTGTCCATAATGGGTTGAGGCTATTATATGCCCACTGGAGCGCTGGAGCACTGTCCATAATGGGTTGAGGCTATTATATGCCCACTTGAGCACTGTCTATAATGGGTTGAGGCTAATATATGCGCACTGGAGCACTGGAGCACTATCCATCATGGGTTGAGGCTATTATATGCCCACAGGAGCGATGGAGCACTGTCTATTACAGTTTGAGTGTATTATATGCCCACAGGAGCACCGGATCACTGTCCATAATGGGTTGAGGCTACTATATGCCCACTGGAGGACTGGGGAACTCTCCATAATAGGTTGAGGCTATTATATGCCCACTGGAGCACTGGAGTACTGGAGCACTGGAGCACTGTCTTTAATGGGTTGAGGCTATTATTTGCTCACTGGAGCACTGGAGCACTGTATATTATGGGTTGAGGCTATTATGTGCCCACTGGAGCACTGTCCATAATTGATTGAGGCTATTATATGCCCACTATTATATGCCCACTGGAGCACTGTCTATAATGGGTTGAGGTTATTATATGCCCACTGGAGCGCTGGAGCACTGTCCATAATGTTTTGAGGCTATTATATGCCCACAGGAGTACTGGAGCACTGTCCATAATGGGTTGAGGCTGTTATATGCCCACTGGAGCACTGTCTATAATGGGTTGAGGCTATTATATGCCCACAGGAGCACTGGAACACTGTCCATAATGGGATGAGGCTATTATATGCCCACTGGAGCGCTGGAACACTGTCTACAATTGGTAGTGGCTTATATATTTCCAGCGCTGTCCACATTCCGAAGTAGGCCACAATATAAAAATGAAAATAATCTATTATTTTTGAAATGTAATATTTACTTACATAATTTCAGTGGCTTTACATCACAGGGGTGCTGGGAGGTGGAAGTGATTGGCCAAATGAAGGTCATTGTCTGAATGATTAATTTACCTTGAGCTTCTTGGATGTGATATTGGACATTAGTATGAAACAAAATGATCATTTAGCAGACACTCTTATCCAGAGCGACTTACAGTTAGTGAGTGCATACATTATTTTATTTTTAGATACTGGCCCCCCGTGGGAATCAAACCCACAACCCTGGCGTTGCAAACGCCATGCTCTACCAACTGAGCTACATCCCTGCCGGCCATTCCCTCCCCTACCCTGGGCCAATTGTGCACCGCCCCATGGGTCTTCCGGTCGCAGCCGCCTATGACAGAGCCTGGATTCGAACCATGATCTCTAGTGGCACAGCTAGCACTGTGATGCAGTGCCTTAGACCACTGCGCCACTCGGGAGACAATACGGTTCTAGATTGATTGTGGCTGATAGATCCGACAAGTTTAGTATCTATGAAGCTGAGTTTATGGGCTTATTTAAGTGATAATGCCTGAGAAGCCGGTGTTTGGAGGATATATTGGCATGGGTGTTGTTAGGCCCTAGACGGGTTACCAACATATTCAAATAATGATTGACATATTTTCATTTAAAACGTTATTTTGATAAATGTATTCATACTATTTAATCCTTCCACAAGATATAGTCCCAACACAAATCTAGGGTTGCTACCCAAGCCAGATGGTCGTTCGTTCT